>NC_056732.1:837633827-837758827 GCF_019279795.1 Protopterus annectens
TGCATAAGGGTACTACCCACTCTGAATGTCACTCAGCAATGCCCTGAATTAATGCATAAGGGTACTACCCACTCTGAATGTCACTCAGCAATGCCCTGAATTAATGCATAAGGGTACTACCCACTCTGAATGTCAGTCAGCAATGCCCTGAATTAATGCATAAGGGTACTACCCACTCTGAATGTCACTCAGCAATGCCCTGAATTAATGCATATGGGTATTACCCACTCAGAATGTCACTCAGCCATGCCCTGAATTAATGCATATGGGTACTACCCACACTGAATGACACAGCCATGCCCTAAATTAATGCATAAGGGTACTACCCACTCTGAATGTCACTCAGCAATGCCCTGAATTAATGCATACGGGTACTAACTACTCAGAATGTCACTCAGCAATACCCTGAATTAATGCATAAGCGTACTACCCACTCTAAATGTCACTCAGCAATGCCCTGAATTAATGCATAAGGGTACTACCCACTCTGAATGTCACTCAGCAATGCCCTGAATTAATGCATAAGGGTACTACCCACTCTGAATGTCACTCAGCAATGCCCTGAATTAATGCATAAGGGTACTACCCACTCTGAATGTCACTCAGCAATGCCCTGAATTAATGCATAAGGGTACTACCCACTCTGAATGTCACTCAGCAATGCCCTGAATTAATGCATAAGGGTACTACCCACTCTGAATGTCACTCAGCCATGCCCTGAATTAATGCATAAGGGTACTACACACTCTGAATGTCACTCAGCAATGCCCTGAATTAATGCATAAGGGTACTACCCACTCTGAATGTCACTCAGCAATGCCCTGAATTAATGCATAAGGGTACTACCCACTCTGAATGTCACTCAGCAATGCCCTGAATTAATGCATAAGGGTACTACCCACTCTGAATGTCACTCAGCAATGCCCTGAATTAATGCATATGGGTACTACCCACTCTGAATGTCACTCAGCAATGCCCTGAATTAATGCATAAGGGTACTACCCACTCTGAATGTCACTCAGCAATGCCCTGAATTAATGCATAAGGGTACTACCCACTCTGAATGTCACTCAGCAATGCCCTGAATTAATGCATAAGGGTACTACCCACTCTGAATGTCACTCAGCAATGCCCTGAATTAATGCATAAGGGTACTACCCACTCTGAATGTCACTCAGCAATGCCCTGAATTAATGCATAAGGGTACTACCCACTCTGAATGTCACTCAGCAATGCCCTGAATTAATGCATAAGGGTACTACCCACTCTGAATGTCACTCAGCAATGCCCTGAATTAATGCATAAGGGTACTACCCACTCTGAATGTCACTCAGCAATGCCCTGAATTAATGCATAAGGGTACTACCCACTCTGAATGTCACTCAGCAATGCCCTGAATTAATGCATAAGGGTACTACCCACTCTGAATGTCACTCAGCAATGCCCTGAATTAATGCATACAGGTACTACCCACTCTGAATGTCACTCAGCAATGCCCTGAATTAATGCATAAGGGTACTACCCACTCTGAATGTCACTCAGCAATGCCCTGAATTAATGCATAAGGGTACTACCCACTCTGAATGTCACTCAGCAATGCCCTGAATTAATGCATAAGGGTACTACCCACTCTGAATGTCACTCAGCAATGCCCTGAATTAATGCATAAGGGTACTACCCACTCTGAATGTCACTCAGCAATGCCCTGAATTAATGCATAAGGGTATTACCCACTCTGAATGTCACTCAGCAATGCCCTGAATTAATGCATATGGGTACTACCCACACTGAATGTCACTCAGCAATGCCCTGAATTAATGCATAAGGGTACTACCCACTCTGAATGTCACTCAGCAATGCCCTGAATTAATGCATAAGGGTACTACCCACTCTGAATGTCACTCAGCAATGCCCTGAATTAATGCATAAGGGTACTACCCACTCTGAATGTCACTCAGCAATGCCCTGAATTAATGCATAAGGGTACTACCCACTCTGAATGTCACTCAGCAATGCCCTGAATTAATGCATAAGGGTACTACCCACTCTGAATGTCACTCAGCAATGCCCTGAATTAATGCATAAGGGTACTACCCACTCTGAATGTCACTCAGCAATGCCCTGAATTAATGCATAAGGGTACTACCCACTCTGAATGTCACTCAGCAATGCCCTGAATTAATGCATAAGGGTACTACCCACTCTGAATGTCACTCAGCAATGCCCTGAATTAATGCATAAGGGTACTACCCACTCTGAATGTCACTCAGCAATGCCCTGAATTAATGCATAAGGGTACTACCCACTCTGAATGTCACTCAGCCATGCCCTGAATTAATGCATAAGGGTACTACACACTCTGTCAGTCAGCAATGCCCTGAATTAATGCATAAGGGTACTACCCACTCTGAATGTCACTCAGCAATGCCCTGAATTAATGCATAAGGGCACTACCCACTCTGAATGTCACTCAGCAATGCCCTGAATTAATGCATAAGGGTACTACCCACTCTGAATGTCACTCAGCAATGCCCTGAATTAATGCATAAGGGTACTACCCACTCTGAATGTCACTCAGCAATGCCCTGAATTAATGCATAAGGGTACTACCCACTCTGAATGTCACTCAGCAATGCCCTGAATTAATGCATATGGGTACTACCCACTCTGAATGTCACTCAGCAATGCCCTGAATTAATGCATAAGGGTACTACCCACTCTGAATGTCACTCAGCAATGCCCTGAATTAATGCATAAGGGTACTACACACTCTAAATGTCAGTCAGCAATGCCCTTAAGGGTACTACCCACTCTGAATGTCACTCAGCAATGCCCTGAATTAATGCATAAGGGCACTACCCACTCTGAATGTCAGTCAGCAATGCCCTGAATTAATGCATAAGGGTACTACCCACTCTGAATGTCACTCAGCAATGCCCTGAATTAATGCATAAGGGTATTACCCACTCTGAATGTCACTCAGCAATGCCCTGAATTAATGCATAAGGGTACTACCCACTCTGAATTTCACTCAGCATTGCCCTGAATTAATGCATACGGGTACTAACCACTCGGAATATCACTTAGCAATGCCCTGATTTAATGCATAAGGGTACAACCCACTCTGAATGTCAGTCAGCAATGCCATGAATTAATGCATAAGGGTACTACCCACTCTGAATGTCACTCAGCAATGCCCTGAATTAATGCATAAGGGTACTACCCACTCTGAATGTCACTCAGCAATGCCCTGAATTAATGCATAAGGGCACTACCCACTCTGAATGTCAGTCAGCAATGCCCTGAATTAATGCATAAGGGTGCTACCCACTCTGAATGTCACTCAGCAATGCCCTGAATTAATGCATACGGGTATTACCTATTTAGAATGACACTGAATGACACTCAGCCATGCCCTGAATTAATGCATAAGGGTACTACCCACTCTGAATGTCACTCAGCAATGCCCTCAATTAATGCATACGGGTACTAACCACTCAGAAAGTCACTCAGCCTTGCCCTGAATTAATGCATAAGGGTACTACCCACTCTGAATGTCACTCAGCAATGCCCTGAATTAATGCATAAGTGTACTACCCACTCTAAATGTCACTCAGCCATGCCCTGAATTAATGCATAAGGGTACTACCCACTCTGAATGTCACTCAGCAATGCCCTGAATTAATGCATAAGGGCACTATCCACTCTGAATGTCAGTCAGCAATGCCCTGAATTAATGCATAAGGGTGCTACCCACTCTGAATGTCACTCAGCAATGCCCTGAATTAATGCATATGGGTATTACCCACTCTGAATGTCACTCAGCCATGCCCTGAATTAATGCATATGGGTACTACCCACACTGAATGACACTCAGCCATGCCCTGAATTAATGCATAAGGGTACTACCCACTCTGAATGTCACTCAGCAATGCCCTGAATTAATGCATACGGGTACTAACCACTCAGAATGTCACTCAGCCTTGCCCTGAATTAATGCATAAGGGTACTACCCACTCTGAATGTCACTCAGCAATGCCCTGAATTAATGCATAAGCATACTACCCACTCTAAATGTCACTCAGCAATGCCCTGAATTAATGCATAAGGGTACTACACACACTGAATGTCACTCAGCAATGCCCTGAATTAATGCATAAGGGTACTACCCACTCAGAATGTCACTCAGCCATGCCCTGAATTAATGCATAAGGGTACTACCCACTCTGAATGTCACTCAGCAATGCCCTGAATTAATGCATAAGGGTACTACCCACTCTGAATGTCACTCAGCAATGCCCTGAATTAATTCATAAAGGTACTACCCACTCTGAATGTCACTCAGCAATGCCCTGAATTAATGCATAAGGGTACTACCCACTCAGAATGTCACTCAGCCATGCCCTGAATTAATGCATAAGGGTACTACCCACTCTGAATGTCACTCAGCAATGCCCTGATTTAATGCATAAGGGTACTACCCACTCTGAATGTCACTCAGCAATGCCCTGAATTAATTCATAAAGGTACTTCCCACTCTGAATGTCACTCAGCCTTGCCCTGAATTAATGCATAAGGGTACTACCCACTCTGAATGTCACCCAGCAATGCCCTGAATTAATGCATAAGGGTACTACCCACTCTGATTCTAAAGATACTGTTAATATACTTGCAAATAAATTTGTGCCAACTTCACACTAGAAACCAAAGCAGTAGCTAGGATGGGGCAAAGTGGGAAGCTGTCCCAGATGCAAGCTGTTAGGGACACAATTTACAACACTGAAGACATGTCAACTGGTCTCTGCAAGTTAGTGATGCAATAAGTTTTGTTGGATAGCTGGGCATGACAGCAGTATTTGTAGTCTTTTAAGCAGCTGTAATTCAGATCATAAGCGTTTAATTGACTTGCTTACAGCGTGTATGTTTTAGTATGTGTGTGAGTGTACATGTGTTTGTGTGCATTTACATGTCATGTCTTTCTGTGTGTTAGCAACTATAGCATGAAGCTAATATATGCTTTTGCTACAATTTCTGAAAGTTTTTTTTTTGGCGAGAGAGCTATAGGAACATAATATCTCTTTGACACAGGACTTTTTTAATTATGGAACATACCTCAACTGCACTCTGCAAAGCTGAAAATATCACCTCTCTGGATAACATACCTGCCTGCATAGCCAACAGCACCAGATGTGCACTCTCTCTCTGAACCCCTCCTAAAACTATTCTACTTAAGCATAGCCCTGAGGGTATGTTCATGGTTACAAAAATGGCTGTCGTTATGCTCTTCCATAAAAGAGCCCCACGTCAGATCCCAAGAACTATAGGCCCAGCTGCCTAATAAGCATAATTTTCAAAGCCATGCAACATATTAATTTATATCTGATTCCACAAGGCTGAATACTAACAATACTAAAGCTCTAAAACCACCACAATATGTTTTTTTTAAAGGGAGATCATGTCTACTTGGTTTTGTAAATGTCTTAGATAAAATTGTTCATACAGTGTTATATAAAGTCACGAAAGTTGTGGATAACAGCCAAGAAGTTCATAGAGTGTCTCTGGATCTAGCCAAGACCTTTAATACAATTCCCCATGCTGTTCCCCATAGTGCTATTCCCAATAGCTTAAATATTTAAATGTAGACCTATACGTCATAAGACAGCAAACTGGATGATGGATTGAACACTCATAGTCAAAGTGGGAGGGGCTACGTCAGAAAACAAAAGAGGTGGTTAGAGGCATTCCTCAGGACTAGGCCTCAGGACCCCTTCTGTTCAATATTCTCTTTTTTCTAACCCAGATGTATCACTAACTAAATTTGCCATTGACTGCAAGCTGGTGTTGTCATTGCTCAGCAGCTCATACTAGCAAGGACTAATCAAATTAAACCAATGGTGTATTAGGAAATGGACTGAAGTTAAATGCAAATGCAAATGGAAAGCAACACAGGACAACAGTTTATAAATGGCACCCCATTCCAGATGGGTCTACTTTCTTTTATCTAAATACCATTATTTCAAACAAAGAAAGTATAACCTTACTTTCGTGAATTCCAGTTCAGTGTGAACCAGCAATCTAACTAAAACAGAGCACTACAGAGAGGATAAGGGAATATACCTGTTTCATCACTGTAGTGAGATCTCAGAGTTAGTGTATTTAATGTAGCTGGCATCTGGGGGGCACAGTGGGGCTTGCCCCCATGCAAAAGGGAGTCTAAATTGTAATTTTTTATTTCAATTGCTGGTTTGCTGAATCGGAATACGCAAAAGTGCACTTTCATTGTCGTGCGCTTTTTGTGAAAGTAAGGTCATACTTTCTTTGTTCAGAATAATGGTATTTTGATCAAAGAAAGCAGACACTTCCAGATATGGTCATCAGAGATCTCAACACCCTTCCAGAAAACTCCTTATCCTTTGACCGCCAAGTATAGACAGTAGTCAAGAACTCCTTCTGCCCATCCCAGTTGATAAATAAAGGTATCTCATCCAAGTTAAAACTTATTTTTCCTCCATACTCTACCTGATCAGACCAATTATAGATTATATTGTCCCATTTTGTATGCATCTATCCAAACACATTATACAGCTATAAAGACACCAGAGCTTTGGACTAAAAACTCTCAGTTACCAGTACATCCTTGAAACTCTCTCCCAGTCTCACACAGACTCATTTGCAGTGATGTATGCCAGGCGTTCTTTATTACTAATTACCCAAGCCTCCCTGGTGTCCTACATCTTCACAAAGCAAATGGTTCCACACACACACACACACACACACACACACACACACACACACACACACACACACACACGCACACACTCACATATGCACATATGCACGCACGCACACACAAACGCACACAAACATACACACACACACACACACACACACACACACGCACACACTCACATATGCACATATGCACGCACGCACACACAAACGCACACAAACATACACACACACACACACACACACACACACACACACACACACACACACACACTTAAAATAAAGGTTTGAATCTCCATCAAGAAACAAATAAAACATGCTGGAGGGACAAATGTATTAATCAATGCTTCCCAACTTCTGGAATACATTATCTTTACTGGTTTTAAGAAAAACCTTGAACATTTGATAGGAGCCAGCAAAGTCATCCCCATCTTAATTTGTTTTTCCCTCCTGGATGAAGGAGATGTTCATTGCTTTTGACAACAGCTTGCCCTGCTTTGCATGCTGAATGAATCTGTGAATCAATAAATGTGTGCAGTGGTCAGCATTTTTTTTCTGATCATAGTATTAGGGTATGGGTTGCCAGCTCATGTCCCACTGCTACGCAATCTAAGCAATTGTGATTGGTATCCCTTAGCAACTGATCATAGTTCTGAATCAGCAATTGCTAGTCAAGTATTACTATGACTAGAAACTACTAAGAACTGTGCAGTCTAAGCACCTGCAGTTGGCTGGCCTTAGCAACTGATTACAGTGCTTTCCAGGCAATTTCTAATCAAATAGTCACTTGATTAGAGACTGCCAAGAATTATAGAGATGTGGATCTTTAGGGATGGTTTTCTCTTTTTGGGTGCATTTTTTTTTAAATTGCAGCAGGAAGCCAGATAAAACTGTAGGCAATGTGGTAACAGTAGACACTTCCTACAGCAGAATATACATTTTTTTAATTTATTTTTACAATAATCCCTGCATGCATATCAACTTTTGCTCAGTAAAGTACTACACACTATTTTCTTTATTTTTATAATTATCACAGAGATTTGGATTTCATTTAAAACTTTTATATTAAAATTTGTAGAATATCATGGATAGCTATTTTTCTAAATAAAACAACACATTGAAAATAAATTAAGTGTGACAAACAGTAATCTTCTCTTCCTTTGAAACTCCCATTTAGTGAAAATGCTTCTGGCAACCTATTAAACTACAAAAGACGTGCTGGGATTCTTACTCAAATAACATATAAAGTACTAATTAGCATCTTTGGGAAAGGTGCAGGAATTCAATAGACAAAGGTATAATACATTTGTTAACAGCCTGGGACAGTCCACTGGTCACTACTGTCCCTCAGGAGCAGCCCAGGAGTACTGACCGGTGAAGTAACTTGGCAGAATCATATAGAAGACAAATGAAGGCTGAGGGAATCAAACCATGTACTATAGGAAGCAGCTGTTTAATAGCTGATAGCCTTACTCATCTGTATTAAGTGGTACACAAACTGTTGTACCCCAAACTAACTCTTTGGCTGACACTGACAGACTGGAATCCTCAGTGACCTACAAAAAAAGTTAAAAGGAAGCCTGGCATAATGTGTGGAGTATTTATGGCTCTGGCTTCCCATAGTTAGGGTTCAGGGCTTGACTCTGTGCAAGTAATTTAACTAGACAGTGCCACTGAAGTGGAGCATTTCACAAACACACTTTCACAAAGACATCCTGTTTCAAATCAATCTTCCTCCTAAAATCCATCTCCCACACATATCCTACTGCAAAAACTCTTCCTGTGTGAATTATCTCCCAAATGCAGATGTCTTCTTTGATGTCCAGATGTACATCCAGCCTAATTCGTACATTCTGACATTCCCACAGATTCCTTCTCACTGTATGTGTGTAAAGAGGAAATCTCTCTGTTCCATCATGCAAATTTAACATATAACTGTGGACACACTAGGCAGCTACCTAGGTTACAATGTACTGGATCTGACTCTGGCAGACAAAACCAGGGACAATTTTTAAATATTACTCCAATTCACTTAAAAAATAATAGAACAGGTTTTGCATAACATGCATTTTTTTCTGAACAATAACAAGTATAAAACTTTGTGTGTCATTACTGACTGTTCTGTAATCCTCAGTGATTTACCAGAAAATCAAAAATTTTGAGGGACAGGACAAAAATAAGAGGAACAATCAGGAATATTGTACAAAATCAGGACAGTTGGGAGGTAAGCATTACACATAGCTGCTGAGTTATGCAGGGATGGAAGCACAAGGGTTCATACACACAAACACACACAGACCCAAAGTTGTGCACACTCCCACTAACTTACACACACTCGCACTCACACTTGTGCACTCTTGCACTTGTGTAGCTCACATGCATGCACTTGTACACACACACACATGTGTGTGTGCACACTTGCACTCACTCACACTCATACTTGTGCACACTTGCATAACTCACATGCATGCACTTGTACACACGCACACATACACACTGAGGTCAGGATTCTGGTGCCGTCTTTTCTGAAAAATGTACAAAGCTGCATATTCTGCATATGCCCATCAACTCTCATGAGACTAACCATCTATTTGATGCAATATTTTTAATATTCAATCTATTACAGATATCATTGTATGACCTCACTTTAATATTTATTTAATTAGCTGATTCAGTTTGATAACTAAGTGCACTGGTCACTTTACCATTTTCAACTGCAATGCCAGACCTAGAGAGGCAACAGATCAATTGATATTTAGAACAAAGAGAGATACAGTCATTATTTATAGTGAATAGTATGCATAAATTTCAGTTTGTCATAGCAATAAAGTATTATGTCTGTAAAAATGCGAGCCACTCAAATAAACATTCACAAAGGAATATCAGTAAACTTGAAAACTGGATGTCTCTGTTACTATCCCGTGTTCTGAATACATTAATTTTGTCTTAAACATTTTCAATAATTGTTGTTCTCTTATCTTTTTTCATCTGCATATTTAACTATTATGCAGTTTCTTGGTAAACACAAATCATCTGCGTAAGTGTGGTAAAAGTAATGACCAAGTGCCAAACCCTGTGATACTCCTTTGCCAACATCATGCAAAATTTCTACGTGTCTATTTATTTTGACCCTCCACAGAGAGTTTCTCTACAAGTCTTTATCTTGCTATAAATAGTTAATTTTCTTGTTTTTTTTAAGTTTACATAGAAGAATGACACAGTAAGCACTGAAAGTTCTTGACAAAATCAACACTGATCCTTTTCAGTTCATATCCATAGCCTCTGTGAAAGTCCTCACAAAGAGCAGATAGTCATTAGTGTATGGCTAGTAGATATGCAAGCATGCTGTTATACATATCAGGAGTTGTTCACAATAATCGCTTCACTGCTACAATCTCCATATTTCCCTACACAACAAAAAAAAACTACTAAGTCTAGAACTCTTCAGTGTCATCCTGTCACCTGTGCCCTTATAAATAGGAACAATTCCGCAGATATTAATTCTTCACGACCATAATTTTGGATAAGCTCTTACCAATTAATTGTAAAATTGAATGTTTTACTTGTGCAGTCCTGATTCTCTGGTGTCTGTTTTTGTTTTTTATATCCATACATATACTTCCAAATGATTTCAGAGATTTTATAGTTTCTCTAACTTCCTCTATGTTTATAACTAGGGGGTTCATTAGAAAACTATAGTAATGCTCCTAGGATCAATCCCAATACCTCATCATACTGTTTTTCAGATACTTTGGGAAACAGTTAATAATTTCACAGGGATTCCTCATAAGTGAACTTTCAGAGAAAATCTAAAACCTGTAACCTAAGTATACAACACCCTGGCAAGAGAGCGTGGCTTAATCCCATAGTCAGTAAAACATTAAGCTGAAAAAAATAGTGTTAAAAATATAAAAATACATTGAATTCCACTTACTAGAATCTCTGAGTAGTATACAGTTTTTAATAGAATAGATTTCCACTATCTTCAGTATCATGATTTTTTTCCCTCTTTCATTCTACTGGTTTTCAGAGATGTGGAGGTCTGCTGTGCCAGTTTATTCAGAGTTTCTGAGTGGTTGTCGAGACCTATTCTGTAATGAGAAAATAATGATTTAATATGGCAGACTCACTGATATCAGATTGCTACTTTATGATTAGTTCCATATTGTAATACTATAGTGTTTGGCCCTGCTTCTTTGTTATTTCACTTTTAATTCAACATCCTTTATTTAAAGTATGATGATCCAAAATAAACAGCACTACAACTTTATAGGAATAATAGCTCTTCATTAGAAGTGCCTCAGTTATTAACTGCTCGATCTTTCTAAAGCTTTCAATACTGTTTCCCACAAACACCTTCTCTATCATCTCTCAAACCTACATCTTTCACCAGATACTTTATCCTGGTTCTCTAGTTACCTGTCAGATAGATCGCACGTAGTTAAATGGAAGAACTCCACATCTACCTTCTTACCTATCCCAACTGGCGTACCACAGGGGTCCATCCTGGGACCTATGCTTTTTAACATCTTTATCAATAACTTTCACACTGCTATTCCTGAAGCCAAAATCATTCAATATGCAGATGATTCAGCCTTAGTCTGCTCTGCCTCAAACCTCCCTGAACTACTGACTAAAACCCAAACTGCTTTTTCAACTACTGAAAATTGAATGCGCCAAAACCACCTCTCTCATTGCAAATAAATCAAATATTCTACTATTCCCTCCCACAAAGACTTACTCCTACAACAAAAATACTTTCAAAGCCCTTAGTCAAACAAACTCACCTATAGAAGTAGTTCCTTTCGCTAAACTCCTTGGCATTACTATTGACGAACACCTCAAGTTTGATATCCAAATTCAACAAAATATAAAGAAAACCCACCAAAGTTAGGTATGCTTTACAGGAACAATCTCTTTCTCTCCAGCTCTGCTAGGCAAACTCTGGCCACTACTTATCTTCTTCCTTCCTTATTATACTGAGCCTCTCTCCTAACCAACCTGTCCACCTCCATCACCACCAAACTAGAAAACTGCTATAATAAAATCTCCAAATTTGCCACCAAATCCAAAAATTACCCCATCACTGCCTTACCTTTCAATCATTGAATTGGCTAGAACTCACAAATTACCAAGACTACCTCCAACTCACCACTGCACTCAGACTTGTATTTCACCCAACAAAATGTCCAACTCTAACAAATATCCTTCCCCCTTACACCTCTAACAGAACTCTCAGATCTGAACACCAAAACTTAATTGCTATCCACAAACCTAAACGACCTCCTGGCCAACTTCTTTTCTCTTTCTCACTAGGCAAGAAATGGAATTCTCTCCCTTACGGACAGTATCAAACTCGGAAAACTTCAAAACCCAGCTTTTCAAATACCTGTCCACTAAACGGAAATGTACCTGCTTTCACTCTACCTAATTATATTTAAGTATATGCCCCCAGGAGGTTTTCTCCCAGGTTCCTAAGCTCTCTATAACTCTTAGCAATTTTCCTAATGAGTGGATCTAAGCTCTCTCCAACTCCTATAGCTAATTATCACACAATTCCAACTTTGTAAATATTGTAAATAACATCTTACCTTAAATGAGTGCATGTAAAGTGTTTCCTTACTTACTTTAAATGTGTGTATGTAAAGTGTTTCCACAATTAAAACAAAAGAATGTATGCTCAAATGAATCTGTAAATTACAACCCTTAAGATCAACCACAATGAATTTTGTTGATCATGCTTGATATTGAATGTGCATATTTGTAAACTGTACTATATACTGTATCTTTCATACTTTTGTATCTTTACTGTATTATGTATCTTGGAGCTTTTCTCCCCGGGCCTCCACTGAAAACAGGCACATTTGGGCCCAGTGGACTTCCCCGGTAATCAAACTGGAAATAAATAATAAATAATAAATAATTTCTTGTTTTTAAGGACAAACATTCACAATAATCCTATGAGCCACAATGAATCCATTCCCTCCCACTACACGTTTAGATAACATATATCCCGTCACTTCTAATAATACTCTGTCCATACTGTTGCTGCTTCAGGGCTACCTTTGTAATCTGAATGGAGAGAAATATATAATTTACTACTATCTCTGAGTGTGACACTTTGCTTATACTCTCATTAAAACATTGGTCCTTATGTCTATTATGACCTATTAACAAAATTCTGCATAACAAAACTAAATTAAAATAAAAATAAATGCATTTCCTTTTATAAATACATTATTTATACTGACATAAAAATAAAAATAGTTAATTTTGTATTACAAACATCACTAACTGCTTGTGTATGGCTTGAATCATGCCACTAAAATTGTTATACTGTTGACTTCACCGAGACGTAACATGTCATACATTGTTCTTTTTCACAGTGCTAACACCATTCAAAGTTCACTTGGAGTTGAAGGTGAACACTGAAGTGTTAAATACCAAATCCTGTTTCTTTTCACTGCTGTCACCTAATAGCATGGGGTGTACTGGTCAAAGCCCGAATAGCACATTTCTGTACTTTCCACTACAGCATTGGACCTCTCTGTGACATTTACGTTTGGGCAGCTAATCTATGACTATTGTTAATAGTATGTCTATTGCACCACATATGGAGAGTGAGGGAGTGCATGACTTGATATCATTTTGGTCAACATTCAGTGGAATTATTTTGTTTTACTATAACACTACTCAATACTTTACTAATAATAATAATAATAATAATTATTATTATTATTATCACTGCTACTAATGGTATTATTATCATCATTAAATTTATTATTTTTACAATTGTACTACATTTTTGACAGTGCTTCAGTATGAAATGTTTCTGTCACTATGACTACGATGGCTTTGGTTCTGACAGACATCAGGGTGTCATAGTACCATGCTCAAAGAATAGTGTTATTCCAAGCATAAGATATAAGATCAGTTATACCTTTCAGACGTACTTGTGTCATACAAAACAGTCTTACACAGTCTTACACATGATTCCTCATAGATAGCTATCCACTTTATATAACCTGAAAGCCACATGAAAGTAATATACAAAGGAAATACACCTACTACTTAAAATCCACAAGAAAAACAGTTAACTTCAATTGTAGAATACATCAACATGGTAACATCCAGACAGATCACACAAAGTTGGCATATTCTTTATGAACCTGAATTTGAACTGATACTGTGTCAGGAAACAATATCAGAGCAAACTGATAGTCTGTTTAAAGACCAAAAGATATCATTCATACTGTTAAAAGTCTTGACCGGAAACTGTGGGTATGATTTTAGCTGTTTTTTTTTTTTTTTCAAGAGAGACAGCTTCTACATTTTTAAATGGAATACATTTAATTGAAAGATAAAAAAGGTACTTTTCCGTTATACCCCTACCAGTCCGTGGTGCTGTAGTTTGCCGGCATGTGGTTGCTTTTGCCGGAATGTCAGTTTCTGTGTGAGAACTGCACGTGTGAAACTGTCTAACTGGTGTCGGTACTGATGTCAGGTGTACATTATTGTGCTGTGATAGCAGAAATACCTGAGAAGCACACTGACAGCCCTATCAGGTGCTGGACGTTTTGTTTACACATACTTCGCCCAAAAGCAACAACGGTTTTCTTAAACCATAGGTGACACATACAAGTTCCCGCTGTTTTCTTACATTCATTAAAAGTGTCACATGCAGGAGAAACATAACAATGACATGACGACTCCTTGTTCGTGTATTTCATTTAACTCTACACAGTGTCAGACCTGCGTCAGTGAATAAATACCGCCAACACACGGCAGCGTGAAGACGTGGTAGAGGTTTAACATCGTTAAATACACCTTGACATTCACAAAACCATACAAAGTCCTTCTTTGTGTACTTCTTCTAACAGTACACATTGTCAGTCCTGCATCCACGAGCAAATACCAACAGCAAGAAGACGTGGTAGGGGTTTAACGGAAAAGTACCAGAAAAAGAGATGAAACTCAATTTGTTTCATAGAAAGAAAAGTGGAATTACCGGTACGCCATACTTCATGTAATGTTAATCATTTCATCAAAATAAGGGCACTTTATGATGATTTAGATATGATTTAACTGAAAGGAAATATACATGGCAACTGTATGAAGTAAGCATAACCTTGGCATAAGTAAGAATGTATCAAAAACAACTGCAAGTTTCACTAGTATAATAAATGAGCATGCTTTTATGTTAGCACCCAGTTGATTTACCTGTTTAATTTATAAAACAAAAAATAAAAATAAATACTATTTAATACAGATAGAGTTCAGTACAAAGAAAGCCTTATGATTATTTAAGTAACTTTATTTCTTTTTAGTAATGTTCTTTGGATGGACGGATTTTTCAAATGATCAAGTTGCGTGCTTTTCTAACATGGAAAACTGAGCAGGAGAAAAAAAAAATCAGTTCTGTGGCAGCCCTGAAGCTGCTACACAGAAACTGCTGTGTCTTATGCGCCCCGAAGTTAGACAACAAATCTAAACAGTCCTGACTGACAGGAGTGGTAGATCTAGCTAAAATGTACATGAACAGCTATGACTGAAGAACAACATGTAACTGTCAATTAAGCAACAAGCTGTCTATGCCTTCTCAGGATCTAGTTGCAATGGTAGGCCTTGAGAGTGAAGTGTCGTTCCTGCTGAAAGGATCATGAGGTAAAGAAAAACACAAACTGCAGACTATAACTAACAGCTATAATGTTGCCTTTTGTAGTATTTGGCCTGCAGTGCATTGCTGATAATTCTCAAGAAAAATGTACATTTTATCTGAAAAGAAAATTCTTCTTTCTCATGTCTCAATACATCACTCACTTGTTTCTTCATTGATGTGGTTTTATTACTATAAAACCAGTGTGTACGTATACGTGGGTGGTACGAAGGAATTCTACTCTGTAACTGGAGAATATCCAATGGATGGTAGAACAGCTTATCTGACATAATATGGATAGGACAAGGGTTGTCACACTGTACGCATTACTAAACACGTCTGCATACTCGTCAAATTTTCAATTCAAGGATATTTTCTTACTTGTTTTACAATGCTTACATGAACAGTATAAAACAGGTAAGTCTGTCAGTGATAACAATACATCATCATCATCATCATCATCATAAAGTTACCTGAAGATAAATCTGCATTGGGATACTGGGGCATGTGGTAATTTGCTTCTATGCTAGCATCCTATGACGCAAGTCTTCAGCATGGGCTGTGAATACTGCAATAAATGAAACATGGGTGTGGCCAGGGAGTTTCCATATAAACCATGGCATACACTTTTTTAACTAATTTGTTTTGTGAAATAAGATATTCTTCTAGATGGCTTATTATTAGATGTGCAAGACCCATCAATGTGACTCCCAGAACTAAAAGATAAATAACATGTGATTGTTAAAAGCATATAAAGAATCACTGTGCACCGATTAAAGCCTGTAGCCTGATACGGGTGCTGTAATTCACATGCCTACTACATATATACACTGTACTTTGGACAAGGAAGAATATGCGATGGTATTACAACCTCCAGCTGGGTACACTCATTTACAGTACCAGTCTATTCCAGCAATTGCGGTCTTCAGGCTTTTAGTGAAATAAACAATGGTAGAATTTAAATGCAAAAACACTGGCATATTAGCATGGTTCATTAATATATATTTTGTTAAATGGCTTTCAGTTTTCAGAATGACTAGCTGACTAAATATTCTGATTTTTATATGTACATTTTGGGGGATGAAGATATATGTGTATATATATATATATATATATATATATATATATATATATATATATTTGTATGTGTATGTGTGTTTGGATTACTACACATGTTGGGGGGGAGGTAGAAGCTGAAAAACTGGCTTTGCAGCTGAAATCGGAATATTACATAAAGACATGTGGTAACTAAATATGTGAACAATTCATTTAGTAGGTTCATTTATAACAGTTAAGCTGTATGCCATGGTGGTACAGCAGTTAACGTTGTCGCCTCACAGCAAGAGGTTCTCCGGTTCAATTCTCAGCTGGAGCAACTTCTGTGTGGAGTCTGCATGTCCTCCCCACAGTCGAGTGATGTTAAAGACATGCAGGTAGGTGCATGTGTGAATGGGTGTGCTTTCTTTGAAGGATGGGCATCAGGCTGGCAGCTTGGCACCATAAAAATCCTCTGCCAATCATTAGCGGACGGGAGTTCCATTGTGGCAAAATCAGTTAAGCTACCTGAAAGAGAAAGGGACATTCAGAGCTTGTCACTGCTACAAAAAAAAAAAAAAGATCTAAATCTCTCCCAGATCACTTTTTGCCAACAACCCCGCCAAACACCAGAAAACACTGTAAAATCCCAATGTACATTCTAGCATAGATTTCATATACATGTTTTTCCTGGTAACACATTATATTAGAAGCAGGTAGATCAATGGTCTGTTTATCAGAATGTAGCAGTTATTTTTTCAGGTCAATGCATTTCATTGTATTCTTATCCAAGTATCAAATAATTTGTACACATAAAGCTGTAAGAGTAGTGATCACATGACCCTAAAGACAACATAATTCCTGTCAAAGTTTACTATGTCTTTTGCATTAGGCAAAAGAGATTTTATATCACAATCTTTGTTCATAGGTGTATACTAGGCTAACAACCACTAGGGCCCTTGAAAGCCTAGCTGTGCAACCCAAATGTAACACACAAATTACCTGTGGTGAACTTATAATTAATTGTCCATTGGTCCAAATTGTGATTAAATTGGTATAGAGAGGCACATACCAGTCTGAGACACACAGTCTGAAAGCTCTATAATGTCTCTCTTCATATAGTCCAGGGAGGTATATCTCATGTCACTTACACCTACATGGACTATGATGGAATCATACTGGTACCTGTGGAGTAATGAATTGAGTGCAGCATGATTTGGTGGATCTTGGCTCCAGACAAGCAGCTAACAGCTATCTTCTCCTTATTCAGCCTGGTTAGAGGGTCATCAGTATATCTTAAAATGAAGTCCCCTGTGACAAAAGTCCTGTGAAGACTTTGCTTGTCTTAGGGGCTTAGTGTTCTGGGCTCCACTGAGAGTGACAACATGTGTGGTGTTAGGTGCTGGGTTTTTTTTCGGAGTGCCTTTGGGCTTGCTGAGGCATAGCTTTGACAACAAGTGATCTCTTTGTTGTTTAGAAAGATTGCTTTTAAGTGTCTCCGCGTACATTAGTCTATGTGTGTGTTGTGTACTATGTGAAGTGGATGTTGTGTGTGTGTGTGTGTGTGTGTGTGTGTGTGTGTGTGTGTGTGTGTGTGTGTGTGTGTGTGTGTGTGTGTGTGTGTGTGGTTTTGACAACCTGATGTGTACTTGTATGCAGAAGTTCAGCCTCCATTGTCATTGGATAAGTACACCTCTTGCATATTGTGTCTGCTTCTTTAAGGATTGTCAGTAAGCATAAGACAATTGCTACATTGTCTCAAGATGTCCATATCCACCAAGATGGCTACAGAGAAGTTAGATTGTATATCCATACTGTCCAGTTCTTTGGTTTGTGAGCTACAGGGGGGATGCTTTACTGGAGCAGATTATGTTAAACAGCACTAAATTCTACTGACTTTAATCACCAACCAGAGTAGGCACCTGGGTTCTTCCACAAATATGTATAAAACAAGTACAAAACAAATGGAACCACTGATGACAACAGGACTTGAAAATGAATCCATCTTTAATTCACATAAAACAGCAGGACATAAGCACTTTTGTAGATTCACTACTTCATCAGATGTAATTTACCACTTCATAACCACACCTTTAAATACACCTATTCAAAGTCACAGGATTAATACACAGTCTAATTTAAAGGTGTAAACACTGCTAATTCATACACAAATACTAAAGGCATATATTTACTTAGTAAAACAGTACTTCATAAAGCTCTTATATATTAAAATAGATCATACATTAGTGTAAATGAACAAAACATATATGTATATATGTAGCACCAATGAAACAGTCAGGTAAACTCCCAAGTGTATTACTGATACTATGTAACACTCCTACGTCCAGGTGCCACAACAACAGCAGAGACAGCAGTTATGCACAGAATGTAAACAAACAAACATTGTGTGATATGCTTTCTTGCCTGCATCCCAGATGCACCTGTAGAGGATGATGGCATTAAGCATTCCTGAGCTCATAGCCCTGTTCTGCCAAAAACTGTGTTATGAACATGAAGAAATACCAAAGAAAGTCATAGGAAGCTGAATCCAGTTCAGCTACCACATCCAAGTGTCTACCAGTTGTCAAGGTCCATTCATTCTCTCTAGGTAGGGATATGAGAAATGCCTCCACGGCAATGAAGGTAGTCTGTGATGATGGAATTGCACCCATGGCTATCCTCTCCTCTGCAATGGCATGGGTCTTTGTAAAGTCATGCAAATTAATGTTATTGACCCTGTGATAGACCTGATGGGCTCTTCTGTTGTGGCCACCAGCTACATTAAGATCCATAACCAGCTCACACCACATGCATTCCTGGAAGGTTTGGTTAGTCTTGGCTGTGCAGAGAATCTGCTATCCATTCTCAAAGAGAACTTGAGTAGCACATTCCTGACTGTTGGTGAACACTTCCTGAGTCATTTACACTCTTTTTGACACCGTGTTTGTACCTGTAACTGTGGACATACATTTATGGTCAGTGAGAGGGCACAAATATGTGCAACATCATCTGTACTGATCATACACGAATGTGGCAGCAGTTCCCACATAAGGAGCCATGCTTTCCATGCTTCCCTATAACGGCATAGTAGGGCAGCATGGGGACAGAATGTGTAATGACATGCACCCTGTCATCAGCCTACACTAACCTACGCCCAAGAAAGCAGAGCCATCATAAGCCCACATGCTCATTCTCTTCTTGTATCAGTTAGCCAGTGTGCCAGCATCCCATTCCTTGTCTGCATTGCTGTTAATTATTTACACCACTGCTTACAGCTTTGCTTTGTATCATGTGTAATGTACCTTGCAATTGTAGGCTGAACAGATCCAATGTCCATCTTTCCATCAAGAATTCGTAACACTGTCATACTGATGAAAAGTGAGATGACAGCGGGTATGTTCCACCACCCTATGTATCATCATCTGCTTTGAACCTGTTTGGTTGGCAGCATTCAATGCCAAGTTCCCACCCTACCATTAATGCACAATGCCCATGTCAGCCTGTTACCCCTAACTCATACAGGGTCAATTCCACCCCCTTCCTGTGCCAGTTACAGCTAGCATACCATGGGTATGCATATAATAGGATGTCAGGTGTTGTTTCAAGTGGCTGATGTATTGCATTAATCAATCAGCACATAGGGAACCTCCAAATACTGGAACCATCTCAGTCTGGATTCATCAAGGGCAGTTCATGCTTACTCAGCCTGGTGGAATTTTTTGAAAAGGTCACCAAAGCAATGGATGAAGGCAAAATGGTACACACAACATACCTCAACCTGACCAAAGCTTTTGACACATTTCCCCATTCAGGCATAGTAGAAAAGCTAAATGAACTGGGAATAAACCCCTGTGTCACCCCACTGGACTGACAACTGACTCACAGATAGGATGCAGATAACCAAAATAGGGGAAGTTACCTCCATAAAGAGACCAATTAGTAATGGAGTCCCTCAGGGTTCTGTGCTGGAACCTCTCCTGTTTAACATCTACTTTTTTGAAGTAAAAGCCAATGCCAAAGGGCTCTGGCTGACTAAATTTGCATATGGGATATTGTCAGGACCCACTGATGCAGTATTTTTAGCTTTTGATAGCACAACTTGGTCTTGTGTGTTAGCTGGAAGCAAGCCAGTTTCAGGTATATCTTGGGGACAGATGGAGGAGACAGTGAGGTAAAGTTGAAGCTAAATTTATCAGCCAATATGTTCGCTATATCTTCAGCCTTAGTGTAGGTAACATCATTCACAATCAGCTCAGTACATTGCTGTGTTGTACTTTTGAGATTATGAACATAACTAAAAAATGCCTTGTGATTGTCTTTGGCCTGGGTAGCTATTTTAGCCTTGAACTTGACCTTGATGGATTTGATTAAGCTCCTGTGTTGTTTGTTTATTTCATTGACAAAGCCTCTAACATTCTGGGAATTACTCTTCTTACTTTTGGTCAAAATTGTTTTCCTTTTATTATAAAGATTGTTGCTATTATGCTTAAGGTTGCCACCTTTTCAATTGCCCAAAGTGGGACATTTTTTGTGCAAGGCAAAACATACCAACGGCCAGTACAAAGGACAGAACTTCACATTTTTGCCTAAATAAACGCTTATTCTTGTAGCATTTTAGTTGCTTATTCTGTTTCTTATAATATTTAGGGGTTTCAGAAACAGAATAACTGTTTTATGCAACTATTATATTAAATATAGGAAATGTGTTTGTCCTAATATCTCAGGACATTTGCCATTTTTTCAATTTTTATGCAGGACACAACTGCCCAAAGAGGGACTGTCCCTCACAAAGTGGGACAGGTGGTAACCCTATGCTTCCACCATGGGGTTTGTTTCTTGGGTTTACCCTAAACATTTTCCTGGGGAGTACAGCTGCATCTCTGCAGCTATTTACATGCTGATATAGTGTGGTGGTGTACATTACTGTGTATTCAGTGGAGTTCACTGTGTTTGATGGGGATTTAAAGCTTGTCACTATATCAGTTAGGAGTAGGTAGTTTGTCTTAAAGAAATTTCTAGAGGTACCTGGGGGGAAGGAATCTCTGGTTTCAGTTTCATTTTGAAGGAGATGGCTTTATGGTCAAACCTAACAAGTGATGAAAATATGCAAGGGATGGTGTAAGATGCTCCCATATTAGTAAGGACAAGATCCAAGATGTTATTTTCTCTTGTGGGTACTCTGACTAATTGTTCCAGGGCATTTGTACTGACAATGTGCTTGTGCGCTAGTGATGGTGTAAGTTTTCCAGTCTATAGCTGGATATTTTAGATCACCTAGGGCATGGCATTGGGTTTAATATTGAGTAATTCTAGTTCTTGCAGATAAGAAGTGCGTCTTTCTTTTGTCATATAGGGAGTTCTATAGCTAGCTAACATATGGTACGGTTCCTTCCTGATATTGAAAGTAATTTGTATTTATAACTAAAACGTATTGAATATCATTATTTCATTTAAGTTGGTTATTTTATATTTATTAACATTACACAGCTGCATATACATTTTCTGAATTATCTTCATATTTACTATTTAGCCAATGTATAATATGTTTAAAACTAGAAGCTATAGCATAGCTTATCATATATGGATACCCTTGCTCTCCATTATTCCATGTTTGAATATGTCTTTTGTAAGAGATTATTGATTTATTAGGATACCTCAAAAAAGTTATCAATGTTCTTTCTATTTCTTAATTGGAGCTTTAGGGGATATTAAAGCTGATAGCTGAATAAACTATAAAATTACTTGTTGATATAATTTTAATTCTTAATAATCAGGCTTCAAATGTAAAAAAAAGTTTTTGTTCCAGATGTCTGTAGCTTGATTTAGCTCCTGAATTATTTTATTTGTTTACTTATGTTATTTTTTCTACAGTTTATGTAAGGGTTATTCTTAAGTAATTTGTTTTTCATCAATATCTATATGATTTTTATTTGAAAAAATGTATAGTTTATTTTTAGGTTCATAATTAAACATTTCATTTTATTATATTAAATTTCAGTCCAGAAATATCACTACATTTTTAAATTGTATTCTGTGTGTCTTCAAAGGAAGATTCTGTAGCATTACATGTTATTAAAATATTATCTATGAAGAATAAAATCTTTTGATATATATTGTTTATCTTAAAACACTTTACTTCAGTCTTAATTATTATAATATTAGCCAATGATTCCATAGCTAGAGTAAAAAGTATAGCCAATAGTGGGCATCCTTTCCTAGTGTCCCTTGTTAATATTTACTACCTCTGAGAGATAATGGCCCAATTTAACATAGGCTTTATTATCTTCATTACAAAGAGTCTGCAATTATTTTATGAATGTTTGAAGAAAGTTAAAATTTTGATAACATAAATAAATAATTCCAGATTATGAAAACAAAATAGTTTTCTGTCTAAGCTAAAAATTGCTTTTCCTTCATCCTTGCTTCTTTCACAGTCTATTAATGCTATTAGTCATTTTATGTTGTCTTTGGCTTGTCTATTGGCAATCCTTCTTTCTTCATGTGCGAAGTCTAAAGTTGTATTCTGTCAATGTATGTGGAAATAAACATCTTTTAATTCATATTTAATAAAGTGATTGCATGATAAAATGCATGGGGAATATGATATTTATCGGATTTTAATATTGGTATCATTAAGAAATATCTGCAGAATAATATTTTATCTTGTGCAGTCTTCTATCCAGGTATCTCTGCTGGTTTCATTAAGCTTATATTTCCCCAATCCATTTCTTCCAGAAGATGGTCTTTTAAGATTTAAGAAAGGAAAGGGCATCTTCCAAACAGTCAAAACTACTTGTTCCTTCAATTAGAAATATTATTGATCCTGCTGGAAATAAAGTGTGGTAGAAATAATTTGTTAAATCTGATGCTAGTCTCTCTCCTACAGAAATGTTTGTCAATATAGCTATGTACTCTTGGCAGGACATACATAAAATCTGTTAAATTTGATATTAGTGTGTCTCCTTGCAGAAACACACAGCATTACAGAATACAAGTTACTATTTATCATTTAATTATATAGCAATTACTGTTAACTGCATTTTTTTTGTTCAGGCCCTGCCTTGGGAGTCTGCATTGGCATAATCATGTACTCCAAAGACTGATACAGGTAGTGTATGGCTTTACCTCTCCAGATGTGAAATGAATTTAAAGAATAGACATTGGAAGTACTCCTTCCATAGCTGGATGTTTTATGAGAGATTAATGGACTCCCTCCATATCACAGGAAAAGCACTCCTGAAGGTTTAGCACTTTTGAATTTCCAGCTAGTGAAGATATTAACAATATTTTCTCCTTTCATTTTCTTGGGCACACCAGATATTCTTAAATTATTACGTCTGTCCTAGATTTCTAAGTCATCCACATTATCCAGTAGCCAATTTGTTTTTAACAAAAAATCACTACAGTTTTCTAACTCATCTACTCTTCCTTCAGTGTCATTTAAACCTGTTTCCATACTGTCTATATGAGCACTTTTTGTTGAATCATAGTTTTTAGAAGTTTACAGTGTTTCTCTCCATTCCTGACCAACTACTACTGATGGAAATAAGTTTGATAGCAAGTTCTTCTGAAAAACTTTCTAATAGTACAGAGCATTACTGCAAGCATGTGACATGAATGCTACTGGGCTGGTGAGGTCATGTGACTTGCTGCAATACTGCCTTGCTCTCTTTTCACCAGTGAATTGCCTGTTTTTTTAGACTCGTCATGTAATGTTACTCCTAGTGCATTGTTAATCAGTATTGGGCCATACTGCTGTACTTTGACCGCATCACTTTATCATCATGCACCCATATAAACACTTTTTTTTAAAATCTGGCCTATATTTTTGAGTTCCAGTTGGTAGATATATATCTGGAAAGGTAAATAAAACATGGTAAAAAAAGAGGAGAGGAGAGAATGTTACCAGCATTGTGAGCTGTAGTCCTTTAGATTTAAATAGTCTCCTCCTATGCACATACTTTTGTGACTTATTGCATTTTATAGTGTTTCTTTAATTTAATTTTAAGGTCTTGATGCTCAGACAGCAATATTCACTCACATGAAGTGGACATAATAGTTCCAGGTGTGCACGTGAAATACAACAGCTAGAATATTTGTAAGAGTACAAATGAGGATGAATCCACACTCTCACTGCCTTAGGGGAGGACGGAACACTACAATGGTATCCTGGCTGTACCATGACAAACTGGTTGCAACACAACACATATGTATATAGCAGTATGTACTCCATATTGTGGATGACTATCGTTTCCTACATTACCCTAAAAAAGGAGGCCTATGTGTTGTACCCTGTCATGAATGGGGCATCAGCTAATGGAACAATTCATCTGACATAGAGCTGCATGCAGGATTCAACATGACCATTTTGTGATCTTATTAAGCCTTCAAAGTGCATTTGTCGTATGATGAGTCCAAAGTGTTCTCCTTTGTTAGATTCCTTTCATGTCCCTCAACTCTCCAGAATTTTGCAGAATGTCCAGATTTTTGCCTCACATTTTGGGTCTGTTCATAAAATGTTTGATAAATCATTAAAGATTGAAGCCATTAAATAATGACATACATTTCAGTTTCAAACTTCACATCCTTCAGAAATGGATGAAACATTAAGCCAAATTGGTGATAGCTCAGGTGGATGTAAATGGCACTTTATTTATTTGTTTATTTATTTGTTTATTTATTTATTTATCATGAATTTGTTAACTGGGGCAGAACACTGATTCCATTGGACCTATTTTGGTCTCAGACCATGGTAAACACAATAGATATGTGACATTATATACACAATGACAAAATGCAATATATACCTATATTATATACCAAATTATTATCAGAGTTCATTTAAGGGTATACAGACAACAGATACATGACATTATATACAGAGTGACTGAAAAACACAATATCTACATGCATTATACACAGAGTGGATATCAGAGATGTAACAGTGAGATAATAACAATGAAAAGTAGAGTCAAAGCAAGGTGTGTAGAGAGAAGAAGGGTGGGAAGATGTTAACTTATATAACAAGGCTCAGAGAGCAGTTGCATTTTCCTAGAACCTTGTAATTTGCTTTTAGTTCTGATTGCAAAATGTGGTAATAGAAATGATCATTATGAAAAGAAGGGAGGGATTCCCACAGTTTGGGACCAAGGACTGCGAAGGTATGGTCTGTGTGTTGAAGCCTAGTTTGGAGGACTTGGAGGAGGGGACCTCAGTGGTAAAGATTTCTAAGGCTGTATGATGGTATATCTCTGAATAGTCTAGGGGCTTGTGGGAGGAAGGTGTCATTTTTGATAAGTTTAAACAGTTGAGAGGCAAGTAGAAAGTCAGCACATTGCTTCACAGGTAGCTAGGAAGGTTTTTCTTCTCAAAATTTTTTTTTTATTTTTCAAATACATTTGAATGAATTCCATAGTATTTATACATAACATCTTAAATAACTATGTAAACTATTTACATTAGCCTGTCACTATAGCAGATCTTAATGTATACAGTTACTTTATAAGTATGTCCAATCCATTATCAGAGTGTCTGATCAATTACTGTATAGTGTCAATCAACGATAAGACTTTTCCCCAAGGGTTGTTGATAAATGGTTTTGGATAAATTTTTAGTTCTTTAATTTTTATTTCCAATAATGCTGTGGTCTTTGGTAGGCTGTAGAAGTCTTCCAAAGTTGGTGTTGTGTTTGTATTCCATCTTCTTGTCATACACTTCCTTGAAATTGCAAGTATTGTCCATACTAGATACATGTTTGACCTATTCAAATGAGGGCCTTTGTTCACTTTTAATAATACAAGAGCTTTAGTCAAATAAAATGATCCATTAAATAAAGCTTGCAGAAAGTTATTAATACCATCCCAAATGGCTTAATTTTAACACAAAGAAAATATGGTTCCAATCTGCATTGTGTACTTGCTCACATCTCCAACATATTCCGTTTATGGAAGAACTAATTTTACTGATTCTATTTGGGGTTAAAAATGCTCTGTGCAAGCATTTCCAATTAAAAACTTTCCAGTATTGTGTAAAGGATGTATATTTTATCGATAATAGTATATTTGTTAAAATATCTTCAGTTAACTGTATTGAGTGTCCTTTTGTTATATATTTTCAATTTGAAGTGTTGGGTGTTTATCAATATTTTGTAACATTTTTAAATACTGTTTCCCATGTCAAAGTCATTATATATAATTTCATATATGTATTCATAAATTTAGGTATCTCTTTAAATGAAAAATTGTTAATTATTTTACTTAAATATTGGGAATATGACAGTCCTGTTGTGGAATTTTGTATGTTGTTTTTATTACTTGCATATCTAAAACTTTAAGTTCTTTGATACATTGGAGCCAACAAACAAATCCTTTCTGTTTCCAAGAATTAATAATTTCTCTATATATTTTATGTGGAAAGTTCTTTGTGACTATAAATGGTATTAAGAGATCAAACCATTTTGGGCGGCCATGGTGGTGCAGCGGTTAGCATTGTCACCTCACAGCAAGAGGTTCTCTGGTTCGATCCTAGGCTGGGGTGCCTTCTGTGTGGAGTCTGCATGTCCTCCCTGTGGTCGCGTGGGTTTTCTCCGGGTGCTCCGGTTTCCTCCCACATCCCAAAGACATGCTATAGGTGGATTGGACACTCTAAATTGGCCCTAGGTGTGAGTGTGTGGATGTGTGTGCCTTCTGTGGAAGGCTGGGCGCCGGGCTGGCAACTCAACACTGTAAAACTCCACTGCCAATCATTAGCGGACAGGTGATCCGCTGTGGCGACCCCTAACCGGGAAAAGCTGAAAGAAGAAGAAGATTTGCATTAACAATTTTCCTAAATTAGTCAATGTAATAATTAATCATATGAGTTTTAGTGGGTTTAGTTATGTTATATTGCATGCTAATACAGAATATGTGCCATGGCAAATTGTTTTTATCTGTTATTTGAAATTTTTTTTGTAAATCAAATTCATTTATTGATATTACAGTTAGTAATTCTTTACAATTTGCAGAGTAGTTTGGACTTATCCAATAAGGGCAGCCACAGTGGTGCAGTGGTTAGCATTGCTGCCTCACAACAAGAGGTTCTCCGGTTCGATCCTTGGCTGGGGTGCTGTCTGTGTGGAGTCAGCATGTCCTTCCTGTGGTCATGTGGGTTTCCTCCGGGTGCTCCAGTTTCCTCCCACATCCCAAAGACATGCTGTAGGTGGACTGGACACTCTAAATTGGCCCTAGGTGTGAGTGCGTGCATGTGTGTGCCGTCTGTGGAATGTTGGGCACTGAGCTGGCAACTCGACACTGTAAAACTCCACTGCCAATCATGAGCAAACAGGTGATCTGCTGTGGCAACCCCTAACTGGGAAAAGCCGAAAGAAGAAGAAAGTTTGGACTTATCCAATCTGAGATTGTTTTAGATATTGATGCTTTTATATATCTTTCTATATCAGGAAAGTGTAATCCTCCCTGTTTCCATGGTCTGATATGATGTATTAAAGCTATTCTGTTTCTTTTGGGAAACCATAAAAATTTTATTAGGCATTAATTTATTTCTTTAAGTATATTTCTTTCTGTTAACAGTTGTATTGCCAAGGCTATATATATAGGATCTTAGGCAGTAAAACCATTTTTATTAACTGTAGTCTATCTTCAAATGTTAATATTATTTTGTTCCAATTTTCTACAGAGATTTTAATTGTATTGATGATATTATTGTAGTTTTTTGAGACTAATTCATTATTATCCTTTTATAACTTAATTCCTAGATATTTTAAGGTAGATTCTTGTTTCCCTGTGATGCGATCCCCCTTAGTCTGCAGTTCATTTTTTTTTTTATTTAAAAATAAAAATTTTGATTTGATTTATTGAAATGGAGTCCTGAAGTCATGTGAAATTTGTCAATTAATATGTCTCTTCCAATGTCTCTTTTGTATTAGATAACGTTAGTAATATGTCATCAGCAAATAGCATTACTTTAGAATTGTATTGTTCATAAACATCTATTCCTTTGATTTTTATATTGTTACAAATTGAATCTGCCAATATTTCAATAGCCAGAGCAAATAGAATTGGTGACATGGGACATCCTTGTTTATTGCCTTTTGTTATACATATAAATTCATGGGTAAAAGGACCTAACTTGACATCCGGTAAATTATTTGTATATATATTTTTTAAGAGATGAACAAAGGATGCAGACAATTCAAATAACATTAAGATTTTGAATAAATAGTCCCAATTTAGGGAATCAAAGGCTTTCTCTGTATCTAAGCCAATTATGAGGGTTTCTTTATTTCCTTTATTAACATAATCTATAAAATAAATTATTCTTTTAATATTGGCATGTGTGTGTCTTTGATATATAAATCCAGTTTCATCATTATTTATTGATTTGGATAGTTGTATTTTCATTCTGTTAGTTAATAACGTCATAAATATCTTATAGTCATTATTTAATAATGATATAGGTCTATATGAGGTATAGAGGTTTGGGGATTTGTTTTCCTTTAGGATTGGTGTGATTAAGAAATATCTCCAAAAGGGAGGAGGGTATCGTTATGTTTTATGATTTTCTTTGTAAGCATTCTGGTTTTACACATTCTAGAATATTGATGTTCCAAACAGTTATGGATATGATACTTAATAATAACTTTATTCTCTTTGAAGGCAATATTTTAAACAAAAGATAAAGGTAGCCATGGGGGCATCATGTGCGCCCGTATTTGCTAATATTGTCCTAGCTGAATGGGAAACTTCCAAGGTTTTTACATTCGAACTGTTCAAATACTGTAAATTCTATGGACGTTATTTGGATGACATCCTTATTTTGTGGGGAGGGACTCAGGAGTTATTGCATAAATTCTTTGAATTCTTAAATAAAAGTACACAGTTTCTACAGTTCACAATGAACATTAATGATGACAGTATACACTTCTTGGACATCACTATCAGGAAGGATAAAGTCAATCACAGGTTTACCTCCATGTTATACAGGAAGCCAACCTACTCCAATACATTGTTGCACTTTTCCAGTACTCACCCAATGCACCAAAAGAGATCTTTTGTGAAGGAGCAGGGAGTTAGGTTGGCAAGGATGGTCAGCGAAGAGGAATTCCTTCTAAAGGAAATAGGTATTTTAGAGAACATGCTACTAGGAAGAGGGTATCCCACATACTTTCTAGAACCCATACTTCAGGAAGTCATCACAAAAAGAAAGCAAGGCCATTTTTACCCATATTAGGGGGGTACATAACAACAATAGCAGTGGTATGGTAGACATACCACATATTACCAAGAATTCTTTTCAACACTTTATGGTTCTTACTTTTAGTCCACTTTTTGGTAAAAATCAAAGAAATTTTAAACCACAACTGGGTATGACATGGAACAACAATTTAAAAATAAATTAGGTGACTACCCAAAAGTAGTATATAAGAAAGACAAGTCAATAAAAAACTTGCTTGAAACTAATGTAACCAATGTGGACAAAGGCAAGATGGTGAAATGTGGACATTGTAATCAATACCCATACATTTTGGAAAATGAGTCTCTGTACATTAGAGGTTTTAGTAAGGTAGTCCTGAAGCAAAGGCTTAATTGTCAAAGTAGATGACTAATATATATATATATATATATATATATATATATATATAACAATTTTCCAACAGTGCTATAGTTTCTATATAGGGAAGACTATTAATAGTCTCAATAAGCGAGTTTACCAACATTTATATGACATTAAAAAGAACAATCTCAAGAATGCGTTATACAAACACATAAAATAATACCCTGGTCATCAGTTTAAATTCAGTGGTCTTGAACAGATAAGAAACAATGATAGGGGGGTCCTTCTGACATTTTTTTAGAGTATCAAGAATTAATGTGGCAGCTTAAGTGCAATGCAATATACCCCCCTGGGCTTAATGAAACTGTTTCCATTTCTAGCTATCTCAAGTTAAAAGCTGAATTTCATATGTAAATAAACATGTCATTTTATCAAGGACATTTTAAGCTAATAGATTGTGAAAGAATTAAGAGGGTATTTATTGTTATTTATTTCTGAGAATTTGATTATTAGCTTTGTACAGGTTTTTATATGTTTTATCATCCCAGTTTGCACAACACAGTTCTGTCTATTCCAAAATCTGCTTTCAATGTTATGTATAGAAAATTATGTTTTTCCTGCTGCTAGTATTATAGGGAATTTATCATTAATTTTAGTTTTTTAAATAATATGAACATACACCTTTTAAAATTAATTGTTTAATTAATGTAAGTCACGTGACAAAAGTGCATATTTAACACATGGTTCAGTGTGCTTTTTGTATTCTGAAGAAGTCAATGCTGACAGCTGATGAAAGCACTAAATAAAGGTTTCTGTGAGCTGTATTGCTCTTTCTTGTTTTATTTATTCAGTTTATTGAAGTTTTAGTATCAATGAAATGTGGTCTGAAAAGAGGCAGGGAGTGATTGAGAAATTAATGATTTTAGAGTGTAGGTCATGGGCAGCAAATATTTTATCTATTCTAGTTTGGGTACCAAATCTGTGATCTTGATGGGAAAACAACAAAGATTTGTGTTCTTTAAGTTTGAAAGTATCTACAAGATAAAATGATTCTACTCACTTGTTTAAATCTTTTGATACAGCAGATGTAGACAGCGGTCTTTTATTTGTAGTTTCAGAAATATCAAATATACAGTTAAAATCTCCCCCTGATATTAAGTTGCCTTTATAATTATTGGAAATAAAATCCAGGTGTTTTTAACAGTTCCTGTTCCAATGCCTGGGAACCAGTATAGCTATGCAAAGGTCCATATTCTGTTATTATACTTTACTATTACTAATGTCATAAGGCCTTCTTTATGTTCATACTTATAAATGATTGCTGGGTTAATCACATTTGTTTTCCATAAAACTGTTACCCCTTTTGTCTTTGTCTTATAAATGGATTGCACCAATATCATATATTCCTTAGGACTCCATTTGTAATTGTTATTTGTTTTGAAATAAGTTTCTTGAAGGAAGACAATTTGTGCTTTGTTCAATTTTAAATATTTCAGTAGATTTGATCTCTTGCTAGGATTGTTTAAGCCATTGGTATTTAAAGATAATAAAGTTAAATCCACCTTAGGTTATTTAGACTATGTAATTTTTGTTTTATTGTGGCTATTAAACATTTTCCTCTGATAACTATAAAGTATATGTTTGAGCTTTTAAAAGAAATTATCAGTTTTATACTTTGAGTGTTTACCAATAAAGTAATGTTTTGGTCAGGCATACTAAAAATGCTTTTGTGAAATAACAAATTTAAATTAATAAATGTTAACAAAACTTAAGATCCGCATTAGCCATGGAATGAAAATCATCCCTAATCTGATGGATAAACCTAAATCCATCAGATTATCACTCATACCTTAACAATCAAGAACATCTGAGCTCCATAAATTGTATTATCATATGGAGAATATTTGCAATAGGAATAAGCAATATTTATATTATTTTGAACAGATATAGTACTATTGTAGATTAGACAGAATTCTAATGCAATATAAATGTCTACTTATTGTATAAGCAATTAATATTTACATGAAAGATAGATGACAAGCAATTTAATCATAGTAAAGTAGGATGTATCATATATAAAACCTCAGTAAAAGATTATAGCTCACAGTTATTTAACATATTCATCCTTATTGATGATGTCTTTCAAAACGTATTACTTAATATAAATAGATGGTAATAATATTTATACTTAATGTTGGCTATATCAGAAGTTATATTTCATTGTTTGCCCGCATTTAAGTAATCACTTTGTTGCTAACTTACTTAAATCATAAAGTTTGTTTTATGTGAACATTGATGAAAGTTAGTGCATTTTAATTTTCAGTGCATCCCTCTTCCCCTCATTTCCTACACATAAGGATTTTTCATACCTGTCATTTCTTATTATACAATGAGTGAAATTATAGGTTAAAAACAACAAATTCACTTATTGAGATTAATGATTACAAGTTCCCTTTCCATATTCATAAATTGCCATTTTATGGCATATACTGAAAGTTTTTAGATTTAAATGGCAACACTCTATTTTGTATAATCAGCAAAGGTTAAACTGAGTGATTATTGTCAGTTTAATGCTATTTGTTCAGAATGTGATCATTGCATTCTGTGACATACCTAGTTTAGGCTTCTATTGTTTCCCTTGAACAACTTTGTCAGTTTGATGTCATGTATAAAACATTAGTTACCTTGGTAACAGCTTATGTATTAAGTATGGTCAAGATGGGTTACAAAACCACAATTCAAGTTAAAGCAATTATATGACTTGTTATGTACATTTACTTATATGAGAAAATCATCATGCTTCCCTTGATGTTCAATATAGTATATGTCATTTATAACAAGTTAAAACAGTAGTGTTATTATACACAAGCCCATGTTATTAAATCCTGTCTTTACTATCTAAATTCAGCAGACTGCTTCATCTTATATGACAACTATATATTTTTGTCTAGATTTACTAAAAACATACATTACATAACTATTGTGTTTTTTTTTGGCTGTCGCTTAGTTATTTGAGAGACCACAAGCTGTAATGTTTATTCTTATTATTAGCTCCTTCCAAGCATGTTTATACAGTCCATAGACTTTAAATTATGAGACCTTTCTAGTTTCTTATTTGTTATAGGTATATTTCCATCCTTACATACACACATATCAGTATTTCAAGCATGGGCAACAATACCCATCCAGTTTTGCCAGAATACCATTCACTAGTTCATGTGGTGTGGTTCCAAGCTGTTCTTAAAATATCCAAACCAGTATTTATCCTGTTCCATTTTACCAGCCTGTTCCATGCAGTGGCCATTCTGCCAGTGAACCATGCAACACACCTTCTATTCCCACACATATTTCCAAGAAGGAAATGTGATGACTCTCTAGCACTTCCTGGCAACCCCAAACACTCTTAGAATCAGCTATCCCCATATGCCCAACACGTCTGAGCAAGCTCATCTCCCAGACCACTGCACAGGGTTCTGCACAAGACCAAGTGCTCTTAGTCTTTCACAATAACTCAGACTTCCACTCTTATGTAATTCCTTAATGTGTTTGGACCAAAATACATTTTAAATATAAAATTGCGCTTTTTTTTTTTTTTTTATCAAGAATCAATTTGAGGAGCTAAACAAAGTGTTTTATATATATATATATATATTTTTTTTTTTAAACTTAAAACATTGCCAAGAGTCATCTCGGAGGCTCCTCAGAGCCATTAAGCATTATTGTCACTCTGTCTCCATTACCATAGCAACCCGGGAGCATCTGTTTCTGTTAGTGTGTCTGTGTACTGCATACTAAAGGCTCGCAATGCACCTGAAGCAAAGCTTCACTTCACTGCAACTTCAAGCCTAAATTCCCTCCCTTTCAGCGAGGCAGCAGCCAGGAAAAGAACAGAGAGCAAACAGATAAAAAAAAAAAAAAAACCCTCCCAACAAGCCACCACAAGAGATAACACATTCTTCCAGCTTTCCCACCTCTCACTCAGCAGATGTATAAACAAACTATTCTCTGCCAAAATATCCCAAAGCATAGTTTTATCCACCCCCTTCCCCTGGATCCAGGCTAAAATACCAAATGTCTGTTCCTAATACACAAGCATCAGTAAACCTTGATCACAAGCCGCAACCCACAGCTTCCCAGAAACGAAAACGGCAACATACAACAGCTGCCAGACACAGCTGCATCCGCACACACCATGTCAGGACTGATCAAACAGCACTCGAAGCTATGATACCTGTCATAATTGATATTAACTATGCTTAGACAGAATAATAATGACACTTGTACTAGCTGCCAGATACAGCTGCATCCACACACACCATATCAGGATTGATCAAACAGCACTCACAGCTGTGATACCTGCCATAATTGATATCAACTATGTTTAGACAGAATAATAATGACATTTGTACTAGCTGCCAGACATGGCTGCATCCACGCACACCATATCAGGATTGATCAAACAGCACTTGAAGATATGATACCTGCCATAACTGATATTAACTATGTTTAGACAGAATAATAATGACATTTGTACTAGCTGCCAGATACAGCTGCATTCACACACACCATACCAGGATTGATCAAACAGCACTCACAGCTGTGATACCTGCCATAATTGATTTTAACTGTATTTAGACAGAATAATGATGACATTTGTACTAAGAGCTTGCTACTATTATTCAACCAGGATATACATGACATTTCTAAATCATACTTTAACTGAAGAAGGCATTAGTCGCCATGATAGCATTTTTTTTCAAAACACTCTACTGTTACTGCTATTATATGTTTATTTGTTACATTTGAGTCTGAACTCTGATGAATGGTACCCTGTTGAATTAATTAATTACTTAAATTATTATAAGTAAAAACAATGAAAAATGAACAAGATAAGCATTATTGAGTTCAAGGAGGAAAATAGTAACTTCTATGTTTATATGATATGTTGCTTTGTTTGGCTTATATATAATGTAAATAGTAACCCATCTTGACCTACCTTTGTTTATGAAGAATTACTGGACTCTTTGAATATTCTGAATAAATCATTACTGTTTCTCAGTTGTTTAAGAAACCCTCCTTTTTTAAAATAAAAACAGATGACAAGTGATGTACCCTATCAGTTGATACTTTGAGAGATGTAGTTTTAAGAGTTATTTTTTTGGGACAGCTAACTTGGAATCAGTTTTTTGTTTCTTCTTTCTAGCATCAGTCCAAGGATTTGTTTCTTTTATTCTTTTAAGAGTAGGGGCCATCCATTCCATTTCTTCTAGGTTAAATACTACGTTGTTGTTTTTGATGAATATAGTAGCTTCTTCTAAGTTTTTAAAGGTTCTCACCTCATTAGCAAAAAGTATTTTTATCTTGGCTGGAAAGGCCAGCTGCGCTTTAATGTTGTTTTGTTTCAACAGTGTTATTATTGGCCATATTTTTTCCTTTGTTCTATTATTCTGGAAGAATAATCATTGTCAAACCTTATCAGGCTTTGACTGTATTTTAAGGATGATTTTCTCCAAGCAGATTTTAATATTAGTTCCTTGTCCAAAAATGAAAGAAATTTTATAACTATAACTAATCTCTTAACTTAAAACACACTGCAACAAAACACTTTTAGCATATTACTTTTTGTTTTATCTCCTTCTGCCACTAGGTGGCAGCACCTACCTATGTTAAAAACTCATACATCTTTCATCTCCCGAATGTTTTTCCCTAAGCTTGTAGATATTTCTACTCCTACTCCCCAGTTTTATAATAGTTACATTCCCATCCCCTCCTTTCAAAGATTACTATTTACATTCTAAGTCCTCTATACTACTGTCCCCTAAAATTTCAATTATAAACCTTCTTGATTTAATTTACTAAACTGCAGTTACTGATACTTTTTTCTGCACTACTCACTTCATTTTTCTCTGCCCGCTCCGTTCGCCCTACGGGCTCACCCCTCTCTCCTACCCTGCCCCCAAATTCCACCCAAATTCCACCCGCCCCAGTACTCCTACACTTATAGTTCTATAGCCACACCCCCTCTTACGACTACCTATAATCTTCCCTCAGGTATAAAGTCCCATCCCACTCTCATACCCCACCATTCTACATTTGCTCCCCTCCCCTCCATTTACCCTCTTCTACTTCCAATCATCTGATAAACCCTATATTTCCCAATCTCTCACAAATCAAATACTCCCACATCAACTTTAATCTCACACACCTCCACCTTCCTTACTTCTGCCTCCTTCTCTACCTACTATATCTCAAACTTATTTCTACATCTGACTCTCACTATGTATACCTTATTGCTCACCAACCTTCTGATATTACATCTAACCCTATTAATTCAGCTCACTGCACTCCATGCACCATTACCCTATTTCCATAAACAAGCCACCAACCCACTTCCAAATGATCACTCTTACTCTAACAATGTCATCACCATCTCTCCCTCTCTTTTAGCCTCTAACATCCAACTCCACTTCAAAAAACAAGACAAAACTTATTAGATACTACCCACTCACATCAAAAACTAAAAGCTTCTCCACTACAATACTAACAGCAGGTGACATACACCCAAATCCAGGTCCAAAATCTAACCTTACCTCTATCCCAAACACCCCTCTCACCCAGCCCACCAAACTGCACCTCAAAAACAAATCTCCTTCTATTCTATTAATACCCGAAGCATCCTCAACTAAGTTAGTCTGTTTCATGCATGGATAGCAAATCATACCCCTGATGTCATCGCAGTAACAGAAACCTGGCTTAAACCCCACAACCTAGATAATGATATTCTCCCCCCTGGCTATAACATTATTCACCTTGACCATAACAACAAAAAGGGTGGGGGAGTTGCCATAGTCTATTCCAACAATCTTACTATTTCTCACATTAACCATTCTATCCCATCTTTCTCCCCAGCAGAAACATTGGCAGTTAACCTAAAACTAAACAATTATGCCACAATTACTATAGTAGCTACCTACATCCCACCAGGGGACAATATTCCATTACTGGAAAACATTCTCTCCTATCTCTCCTTAAACATCCCAAATGAAACAATGCTCCTTGGTGACATAAATATTAATTGGTTAACCCTAAATAACCCAGGTTCCCCATATAATATAAATTTATATGGATTTACCCAGCTCATTACTAAGCCAACACATTTTAACAGCACCCACACCACAAATATCCTCATTGATTGGATACTTGTCTCAGCTCCTTCTAAATATCATAATCCAGAAACCCTTGCCAATACTCTGAGTGACCACTCACCCATAAAGGTGCTAAGATACTCAACCCACCTCTCTAAACCACACAGATATATTACTAGATATAATCTCTCCAACTTCAACCCCGAAACATTCAACACTCTCATATCTACAGTATGCTGGGACTTCCTCACCCAGCTCCTCCTAGATGAAGCTGTCATTGCTTTCAACTCTACTTTTCTGGATATCGTAAACTCATTAGTCCTACCTTGTAAAATTAGGACAAAAGCAACCATATCTCATTGGCTAACAAAAAAACACAAGAACTCTCATGAAATCTAGAGATAAGTCCAAGAAAAAATGGCTTCAAACTAAAGACCCAAATGAACTACAAAGTTATAAAGAACAAAGAAACCTGGCCAAAAGGCTTATCAATAAAGACAAAAAAGAATTCTATTCCACCCCCCCTTCTACTCTAAAATCTAACCCTAAAAAATTCTGGAATGCTATCAATCAAATACTTCATCCTGGAAACCCTACCTCACCAAACCATACCCGAGAAAAGGCACCAGAAGAAACTGCTGACACCTTCAATTCTTACTTTGTCGAATCAATATCCAAACTCTTTAACTCCAATAGCTCCACTACAACTAACCCCATAAACCAAGCTTCCTCCTCAACAACTACCCCTCCCAAAATCTTCTCTACAACTTACATTCCAACCCTACTCTCCAAACTAAAACCATGCTCAGTATCTGCTGATACATCCCATCATATTTTCTTCAGACAGCTGCCCACTCACTTGCCCTTCCCATCTCTATCATCATAAACCGCTCAATCTCTGAATCCAAAGTACCATCCATCTGAAAACATTTCTACACCCTGCCTATCCACAAAGGTGGTAACTCCACTGAAATCTCTAATGTTAGACCTATTGCCATCCTCTCCCCTCTGTCAAAAGTTCTTGAAAAGTGCATATATACTCAAGTCATGGATCATCTCTCTCAGGAAAACCTACTTATACCAACCCAACATGGTTTCCGACCAAAGCATAGCACATATACTGCACTTCTATCCTTTCTCAATACTATCTCCCTGGCCAGAGATGACCATAAACTTATCTCCTATCTCTTCCTCAATCTCTCAAAGGCCTCTGATACTGTTTCTCACTCTCTACTATTAAAAAAACTGTCTAACCTTAACTTCTCTCCTGATACAGTGGCTTGGTTTGAAAGCTACCTAAAAGATAGATTTCAATCAGTAAAATGGGACACTGCTTTATCTACTCCCCCTCCAGTACAAATGGGAGTCCCACAAGGATCCATTCTAGGGCCACTGCTTTTCAACATCTTCACAAACCTGCTCTGTACCTCCCGCCCACTTTCCTCTATTATCCAATATGCTGATGACTCTACAGTCATTACCATAGCTAACTCTCCCTCTGAACTGTTATCAGCTACCCAAATATCCTTTAATTCAGTTGAAACATGGCTCTCAAACAACAAACTCATCCTCAACCCTAAGAAAACAAAGCTCCTACTTTTCCTTCCCAAAACATCCAACCATATAAAATCCTCTTTTACTATCCAGTCACTCAATAACACTCCTATTGCAGTTAAATCTAGCTCAAAACTCCTTGGAATCACAATCGATGATCAATTAAAATTCAACCTCCACATAAACAACTGTATAAGGAATACTCACCTTAAATTAGGCCTACTTTATAGAAATAAAAGATTTCTCACCCAGAAAGCTAGAATAGTCCTCACTCATGCCTACCTTCTTCCCTGCCTAACATATTGTTCACAAATCCTTACTAACCTAAACTTCTCTGTCCTCACTAGACTTGAGGCCACACACCATAAAGTAGCGAGATTTGCAACTCAACTATCCTATAGATCTCACCACTGTCTCTCTCTAAGATATTTAAACTGACTTGAGTTGCCCCACCTACTCCTTCTCTCCCAGCTGCAAACCATACATGCAATTCTCTATCAACCATCTTTCTGTCCAGCCTTACACACCATTATCTCTCACTATAGTCTTACAAGAAGCCTCTGAAGCTCCTCCCAAGACCTCTTAAAAATCTATAAGCCAAAATCTAAAGCAGGGTGTAGCCTATACAGCTATCATACCTCTATCAAATGGAACAAATGTCCCTTCGAAATTTGAACACTCACATATCCCAAACAATTTAAACTAACTCTAAAATAATATTTCAACAGAAAATGGATCTGCCAGTGCTCAAACCCACCTTGAAAACCCTCTACTTCTCTCCACTAATCAATAGCTTTTTCCCCTCTCTCTGAAACCTTTATTCCAGCCTGATTGTTTTAATTGTAAAATTAACATTCTACTCCTATGTTGCTCTTCTATTCTAACTACTACTTTCAAAAAAGTGCTCTGACTATTATCTACCTGTTTTTTTTTCTTTACATTATTCTATATATAATACTTGCATTTACGACAAAATATAATCTGCATATTCTCAAAATCTCTCTTGTAGCCTGCTAGCTGATTGCCTTATTCCACCTGTATAATACCTGTTAATAATGACAAAATGTTATATCTATTTACTGGAGCTTTTCTCCCTGGGTCTCTGCTGAAAAAGGGCTTCGGCTCAGTCAGACATTCCCGGTCAACAAATGTAAAATAAATAAAATAAAATAAATAATTAGAAGTAAGTTTCCTCAGTGCTCTATGCACCCTTTCAATTTCAAATGAAAGTCCCTTTTTCAAGTCTTAAATTCAGGAATCCAGGTTGTTAAGAATGAAATAATGTCTTCTCCTTCAGTGTTTTCAGGCAGACCAGAGATCCTTATGTTGTTTCTCCTTTGCCTGTTTTCTAAGTCATCTATTTCGTTAAGCAGCCATGTGTTCTGTTTAAGCAGAAATTATTTTTGGAATTCTTCCTCTTTGAGTCTCCCTTCAATGTCATTTAGAGAAGTCTCTGTATTTGTTATTTTTCTATACTGCTGCTGTAATAGTTCCTTAAGAGTATCAGTCTGTTTTTGAGAATTTAATTTGATGTTTTCTAAGTAATTTTTAAAGTCATCCATCTTCAAAGATAGTTCCTGTAAGGTAGATGTCATCAATTGCAGTTCTTTTTTCAAAGCAGAATCTGGATGAGAATTCCTTGAGTTGTTCATATACAGTGACTCAATATATCTCCAAGTTACTTAACATGAAAATGTTTGCATATCTCCACCAACATTGATATTTATGTAGTTTAGTAATTTATCTATAGATTTCTGACGTTCTAAACTTGAAAATAATTAAAATTTTCCTATATTATTATACTACTTTATGGAACTCTCAAAATTCACTGCTCTCAGATGGCCATCTAGCCCCCCCCCCCAGTAAGCTTTTTCAATAGTTTTGCAGTGGTATTCATTTTGGGGGTAGACAAAGTGATGAATCTGCTTATGGCATTTAAGATGAATTGAATGATGGATGCATTTCTTTTAGAGGCTTCAGCAAACAGTTGGAAAAATATTCTAGATGAGCCAGTAAGATGCCTTTACCTATGGTATTCCTACATTGTGTGAACAGAAAAGAGGAGATCCTATTGGCCCAGAATAGAAGTGAGTTGATTTTGTGTGTGTGTATAGTCCAGGTGAAGATGGAAATTTAGATGGGGAGTCCAACCAGATCCTTAGGTATTTGAAAGATGTTACATTTTAAATAGTCTTATAAGATGGTTGAGGATTTAAAGAGGTCTGAAGATTGAAGTGAGCTTTTGCCTAATACAATGCATCATTTTTGCTTTTTGAGGAATTTAACAGTAATTGTTTATCACTGACCCATTGAATAAGGGCATAAAAATTGGACTGACATTCAAGTTTAAGAGAAGCGAAGGTAACCAGAGTGGAATATGCCCATCTCATCAGTTTAAAGTAGGAGAGAAAGATAGAGTAAGTCAAAAGGGAGCCTGTTTATATAGATAGGAAAGAGGAGGGGTGCCAGAATAGATCTTTGGGGGACCTCTTACTTCTACTTTGGGGGACTAGTGGAGAAGTTTATGAGCTGAAATTTGCTGCGAAGTAGTGGTTAGAGAGGTAGTTTTGAGCTAGGGCAGTATGTCATCACTAACGCCTATTTCAGTGAGATGGTCCAGGAGAAATGAGTGATCAACATGATCAAAGGTTCTGGTGAAATCAGTAAAATGGATCCAATAATTAAGCCTTTGTCCATTTCAAGAAGAATGTTGTTGCTGAGTGTCCAGATAGCTATGGTATACTGCTACCAGACCAAAAACCTTGCTGGTTTTGAGAAAGAAGGAGGTATTGATTGATGTACTGAGCTAGTTGCAAGTAAAGTCATTTTTCCAGAACCCTTCCTAAGGTAGGAAGAATTTAAATTGGCTGCAAGTCATAGGAATTGGGCTTCTTACGGAGAAGTTTTACAATGGAATTTTTCCAGATTTATGCATAATATTAACTGTGATACACAGGTTGTAAATATGTTTCGATAGGGTTATGATTTTTTTCTACAATGATAAACAAAGAGTTAAGATTGCTTGTTCCAAGAAGGCTATCAAGTTTAATCTGTTTAAGCAGAGGGTGGATGTTCTTGGATGTGATAGTTCTGAAGTGGAATGAAGGGATGTATGGAGAGGAAGTGGGAGTGGCAGAGGAAGTTTGGAATTGCCTAGAGAAAGAGTAGAGAGGTTGCACAAATGAGAAAGGAAATCAGATGAAGGAAGATTAGAAGATATAGCATTACTAGATGGAAGGTTATTCCATTCTCTACTTGGCTGTCTTTCAAAAAGATTTTGGGTGATTTTATTGGTGAAGTTTGGTATGATTTCTTCAGGTGACTTTTATGACAGCTTATTCCTTGCTTGGCAAGGTTGCTTTGCTTGATGTAGTGTCTATTTATAATAGTTGGAAATGCTTTCCAGGAATATCATGCCTTGTCGAGTTGTTGAAGAACCCTAAGCTCATAGATCAGACAGTTATTTGTTTTTGGTTTGTATATTTTTGGATTACTGGGAAGCAGAGTTTTGCAGGTCAGTAAATATAGAGGTGAGTAGTTCTGCAGCAATGCTATGGTCAGATGAGTTCAGAACTGGTGAAGAGTCCATTCAGGAGAAGGTGGATTTAAGTTTGTTAATGTTATGCTATAACCTATTACAGAGAGAAATGAGCTTTGGGGGCATACTTGCATGTGGATGATGGATATTAAAACTGACTGGGCAGTAGTCACTGAATGATGGTGTGTGGGTGGTGACATTTATTTTATTTATTGAAAAGGGTAAATTCCCTGGTGCCCTGGCCAAATTGCCCTTAGTAAGTATGAATACCTCCTCAGGTCTCTCCTGAAAAGAGGCCACTGGCCTAGTGGGACTAACCCAGTCAACAAAATGTAAATAAAAATAAATAAAACATGTAAGTTAATGCAAAACATTCTATACTAGTAACATTTCTAAGTCTATAAGAACAATATTTAAGATCTGTCCCCAATTTGGGCATTTGCCCCCCCCCCCCCGATTGTTTTTGGCTTTGTCCAGAATTCATGCAAGAGGCTGAGTGGTATGAATCTATTTAACAACATGGCTACATTCCATGCCCATGCTTTGGTAAACCATGAACTATGAACACCATCATCATCATCATCAACCCCCTTTTTTCCCATTTTCTACATGAAGTCAGGGTGTCATGTCAACTGTTGTCATCTCTCTCTATTCAATGCCACTCTCCTACCTTCTTCAACACTCATGCCTGACTGTCACAACCCTTCTGTCACACAATCCATCTGTTTGATGCCCTCATTTCCTCTTACCTTCTTCCTGTCTGTCCCAAATCTTCTTCGCCAGATTATCTTCTGCTTTTCTGCACATGTGCCCAAACCACCATAATCTGTTCTGTTTGCCCTTTTCTGCAATTGGAGCTACTCTGGCTTCTATTCTTATATTCTCATTTCTTCAACTATCCTACACTGTACATTCTACCACCCATTTCAGACACTTCTTCTCCATCAGCTCTAGCTTCATCAACTGCCCGGCCTTTACTGCCCAAGTTTCTGTACCACAAATTAGTACTGGTCACACCACTATTTTGCACACCTAACTTTTCAGCTTCTTTGGCATTCTTCTATCATTCGCTACACCTGACACTGTGCCAGTTAACTGCAGCCCCTCTGATTCTAGCTTTGACCTCTTCATTCAGACTTCTCTTCTCCTCAACCACCCCTCCCAGATACTTGAAGTTGTTAACCTGTTCCACTACTTTCCCTTCTGTCTCAGTTCCGTACCTCTTCAACTGTCCAGATTTTTGCCTGAAAATTTTGTTTTGTTCCTCGTAAAATTTGTGGTTTTCTGGCAAATCACTGGGATGATCTGAGGAATGAAATCACTAAATAATTACATAAATTTTAGTTTCAGACTTCATATCCTTTAAAAATGCATTTTAACACAAATCCTGTTATTCTAGCTATATTTTAAGTTTATAAGAGCAATATTTTAAATCTGTCCTATTCTGGGGCCTTCGTCCCCCATTATCTCAGGCTTTCTCCAGATTTCCTGGGCTAAGACGTTTAGAGGTATGCTCAGGTCTCAGCTTCTTCTGATTTCACCCATTTGCTGCCATTACAGCTGTCTTATCTCCTTTACTGAAGTTCTTGCTCAGTCTGCCTATAATGCCATATCGTCTGCATGCAGCAACTTTGTTGATCTGCCCTCTCTAACCTGCTGCTAATGTAGTACATCACCAGTATAAACAGCCGTGGGCTCACAGCTGAACCCTGATGCACACCCACTCGCACTGGGAACTCCTATGTGAGACCAAATACTCTTCATAGTTGAGTCATTCATTCTACATAGCTTACACTAATTCTACCAATATTTCTGGGGCTTTGAACCACTGCAGAACTGGCCAAATCAGCTTTCTTGGCACCTTATCATATGCTTACTCCAAGTCTTGGAATGCCCAGATGTACTCTTCCCTCATTTCTAGCTTCTTCTCAAGTAACACATTTCACTGCAAACATTGGTTCATTTTGCTGCATCCTGCTTTGAATCTGAACTGTTCAACTCCCATCTTACTTTCTACTACCCTGTATATTCATTTATCAGTCATCCTCTCCAGAACTCTCATGCAGTGTGGCAGGAGTTTCATACCTCTGTCCTGCTCACAGTTGTGCATGTCCCCTTTATTCTTAAACACTGGCATTAGTATGTTTATTCTCCAGTCACCTGTGATATGCCTTTATCTCCATACTGCTATGAGTAACCTCAGGAGCAATTTCTCTCCTGTCTCACTCAGCATCTTTATCCTATCTGCTGTGACCTCATCTGAGCCTGCTGCTTTCCCTGACTTCACTTTTTTCCTTACTTCTGCTGTTACTTCTTCTATGGTAGGCTCCTCCTCTTATAGGCTGTGTCTGGGGTAGTACAGCTTCTGCTGGGTTTTCTTCATTCAGAAGCTACTGGAAGAACTCCTTCCATCTGCATTTGATGTTCTGTGGATTGGTGAGCAGGTTGTTGCTGGTATCCTTTATGAAGGGTGCCTGAATATCTTCTTTATCTCTCCCACCTGATAGAGTTGTATTATGCCATGTGCTGAGTCACTTTCTAAAAGCTGGTAGAGGGCTTCTGATGCCTTGTCCTTTGCTACTGCAACTGCTCTCCTAACCCCTTTATTAGCCAACCAATAGTCCTTCTTAGCCTAGTCCATCTTTTCTATTGCCTACTTTTTCCTGCACTCCTTCTTTCTTTTGATGACTTCCTGGACTTCTGCATTCCACCACCACCTCTCATTATGTACCTTATTTCCATACCTAACTCAGCCGCATATCAGTTCTATAGTCTTCACACATGCAGTTTTAAGGCTCGCCATTCTTCTTCAACTCCATCTATTTCCTCTTCTTCTTCAGGTGCTAGAGCCTTGAGTAATTCCTTGAATTGTTGTGCTTTCTCTCCAGTCAACTTCTATGTCTTCATCCTGGTCTCTGTTGACCATCTGACCACTTCTTGCAGCTGATTGTGATTTATGTTGTGGGCCGACTGTTTCACTTCCATCTTGTCTGCTGGATACATATGATATCCAGCCTCCTGCTTATCATCCACTTTCAGGCTCTGACCTGTGAGTAATTCTTAGTTTACATTTGGCAGGTTCTTTAGATCAACAGAACTATCACAGGTAAGGTAACCTGGCCAGCAGTAGCTTATTGACTCAGTGCTGGGATTTATGGCAGGCACACACTGACCAACAGGAGCTCATATGCCTCTCCCATCTTTATCATGGATCTGTGGTGTAAGTCGGCGTAGGCCATTTGGTGACATTAGTCAATACAACCAGATTACCTAGGGCTATATTTCTACACCTTCAAGTGGCTAGTCCTGTCATACCCCCCCCCCCCATAGGGCACCTCTAAAGTCTGTGTCGGGTGAGTTTTGAGATGGAAACACTCAATGCTTTACAGAAGTGGGATAGAGGGAAAACATGCAACCCCCAAACAGGCATTGGCTGGAGGCCAGGATTGAACCTTGTACCTTGTGTATAGGAGGTGAAGACCTCAGTGAACCGTGGCAGTAGTATACATAACCTTCTCTGCAGATAATTGAAGAATTTAGTCAGAAATGCAGTCAATTAATCTTAGTTGTAAAGGTATAATCATTGACTGCAAAATATTTAGAGAAAACACCTTCTAAGTATCTAGATTAATATTTATCAGGAAATTTCCTTCATAATGTGATATATAATCAGTAGAGCTGAGTTCTTGTAAATGACCACCACAGTATTGTAACGTTCTAATAGGTTTACCTTTACATGTGCGTATTGCACACGGGCGACCGACAATTGTTCGAAAGACAGTTTGCAAGGTTTGCAAATGTCGAACGGAAGAAGGTTCGAATGTGCAATGTGCAAATGCACAGTGAGTTTCGCTCATTGCACATTCGACATTCTGGGGCAGATTGCACTATAGTGGGGAGTTGGAAATGGTTCCTTTCCCCGCTGTAGTGCGATCTCGGAGTTAGAATAATAAAGTAGGGGGGTGTGGGGGCGCAGCCCCCCACATGGGGGGTGCAGGGGGGCTTGCCCCCTGCATTACACTTTATCTAATTTTGTTGTCGATATTTATGTTCGAAACTCAGCGAATCGGCTGTTCGATTTGCTGCTTTTCGAACATTAACAACTGTCGCTGTTTCCAATTTCATTTTTTCGATGCAAATATATGAATACTCGCACAAGTGTGACTCAAGATTATAAAGGTAAACCTTCTAATACTACCCTGCCACAAGGAATGACCTTGTTAGTTCCAAAGACCTTATAGTTCTTCTTATTATAGCTTCAGGTTTAGGGTAGTTACATGTTTCTATATACTGAGTAAAAGTATTTTGTGATATATATTTGTGACTGCATTTGCATGTATTTGTTTTTATATGCTGTGTGAAAAGTTATTCTGAGAACCAACATAATTTGAAAGTCAGTAAAAGCATTATGTAATACAAGCCATTTTAGTTGCCTGGTGATGTGAGTTGGTTTCCTGTTATACAGTCATCTCCTCTCAGTAACCTTTAACAAACATTGAAGGTAAGCATCTTTTATTCTTATTTCTTTTGTAGTTTCCTGACTGTCATTTTATATATACTTAAAACTATTATATTTGCTGTGCACAAAATCAGTTGACTGGTTCAAGACTCATTTAACACGTGCTTGTGTACAAAGTAAGACTTAGCCTAAAACATTGAGCCATGCCAGCTTCTGTAAAATTCTTCAAAAAAAGAAAAAAGTCTGCAATATTTTATGGCTAAATTAAGAGTATCCACAATGAGAAACTAGTATGTTTCTAAAACCAGGTACAATTAGAAAACATTAATTTAATGTAATCCCATTAGAATCTCTTGGAGTGATACTTCCTTCACTGTTCCCTCTAATATTGTTCCCATTCTACTGTGTTACAAAGTGCATCCTTAGTCCATTAGAAAGATGGTAAAAAAGTGAACATTCTTCAAGGAACAACCTATCATAAAACACACACCTTCATGTTATACAAAAGTACTACTGGCATCCCTCTGATTGTGGAGTGTTAGCCAAACACAAACAACTTGTAAAGGACAGTACAGACATTTTCTAGCAAAGAACAGTATTTAAAAGCTATTTTTTTGCAACTTTGCAGCTCCTAACTTCATTTAGAGAGCAGGAAAACAAATGGTTCAGAACCTGCTCACAGTGGCATTTGATAGATCTTTATTGTGCTGTGGACACTGGTATGGTGCTTGTTATTTTATTTTCTACGAGACGAATGTAAGACATAGCAGACAAGAGTTGTCAGTCACTGAGATTTAGGAACCATCTCTCCTCATGTAATAATTTGTTCAATTCTCTGATTTTGCAGCTTCACATAAAGTGGTCAGGTCTTTTTATTAATGGTCCTCATTACCTTTGTTCTTATCCACTGAGGCATCCTACATTCTTTTCTTGGACTGCTTTTTCAGCTGACACAGCAGTCACCTGCCTGCAGGATGCCTCCCTCCATCTCTTCTAGTTAGATTCAGCAGCCTTTAAAACAAGTCTGGTGAAAGCAGGGACTCTACAAAGGGAGTATGAGGCCTACTTTACTAAATGATAACATGCAATAACTTTTTAGTAAACTGTAATAACCCTGCAGTCAATCTCTTTAAAAGCCATGTATACCAGAAAAGTAGTGCATTGAGCACACTGCTCATAGCATTCAGGTCTTGACATTATTAATTGGAACAGTAGTTGTTCAGACACTTGATATAATTTAATACCTTACTGTTGGTATAGCCTAGTAAATCTAACATTTATGAAACAGAGAGAATGACAGAGTGCAAGAAAAAGGTAACTATTTGCTCTTAGCATTGTTTCTGGAAAAGACAAATATATTTTTTCATAGTTCAATGCTAAATAATGTTGAACTGTACTCCTCTACTTGTATGCACTCCAGAAATACACATAATAACCTTTTGCTATAGACTGCGCAAAACAGAAAACTGCAAATTATTAAAATGCAATGCAGACTTAAGAAGTACACATTAGAAAAAGTTGTAACTGTTTTCATATGGGTAAGTAAGCTGCAAAGTTCTGGTCAAGGGTCTCCATGAGTGAGGCTGTAGGTTCATAAACAGATGTCTCATGCTATATACTATAGAGATATTAGTGAGACTTGAGTCAAGGGATATAGGAAGTCAAGATAGGCAGAAAAAAATATATATAGGGGTGCCAGCTACCATTCAAGGCTTGTGACTGATAAAACAAGGCAGTTTCACCAATGTGTGCAAATGTATGTATTTAAATTATATGAGCTTTTCACTGAGACTCAACAAACCACTGAATGTAATGTAAACACGTCTAAAATAAAGTCTAAAAATAAATGAATTTTCAGGCTCAATGATGTGTATATATTTCAGTTTATTTAACCTCGTTGTCATGCATATTGCTTGTGTTTCTTGCTTCATTTTTGTACAGTTCTGATATCTATCAGGAACCAAAAGTAGTGCTACCTGTGCTGTCTCCAGATGCATGAGGTTGTGACAAAATGCCTCAACAGACGGTGGCACAGCATAAATATGCAAGAAGGTAATATAAAGCCAGTTTCTGAAATTTACATACAGAAATTGCATAATTATGTATCAGATACCATTATATTCAAATGGCACTCAACAAAGAAGGTAGTTATGGCAGGGCACTCCTTATAAAGAAGATGTGGAGTGGAAGAGTAATAAGACTGTAAGACTGTGGTAGGGTGGTAAAAGCCCCTAGTTTTTAAATCCGCACCTTACAGGGAGAAGACATTGACTTTGCCATACAGCATCAAGGACAGCGTTTAAAATGGAGCTGTCATTACCAAATGCTGATTAGTGAAGCTTCGGAAACTGCTAAGGGTGCTAATAACAGAATGTAAGAAATCGGTTAAAACATATTTTGAATACATAATATTCCATGCTTAGATGCAGGAAAATGGGATTCATTTGAGAGAAAAAAATGGGAACAACTAAAAATAAATGTTTATTTTTGTAATTTAATTGGTTTTCAACTGAAGCACGTATTATCGAAAAGCAAAAAAAGGAAGTCATCCCTTTCTTGTCTGCTTGCAAAAGTAACACATTCACTCTAATGTTTGTGGTCACAACAGCTGCTTGAACAGTGAGTCACTGAGATTATTTGAGAGAAAAAGAAAGAAAGAAAGAAAGAAGTTACCCCCTTCTTTGTCTGTTCTAAAGTAACACAATAACTGATATCTGTGGTTATACCAGACTTGGGCAGAGAGTCAGAAAGTTTTAAAAAAAGTATATTTTTAGTAAACAAAAGTTAGGCAAAATAATGACTTTACATACAATACACTCTACAGCAGCATGGTTGCAGTTACCAGAACAACCAAAACAATTCCCAATTTCTGTGAGGTTATGAACATTAGACTAAGAAATGTTTTCTTCAGTTCCTTTTATGCTATGAAACATTGAATAGCAAAGTCCTAATTGTCATAAACATCAAACATTAATGCTCCAAATACAGAAGAGCAAAAAAGTAAAGTGTAAATTATTTTTGCAGGGGGGGCAACTCCCCTGCACCACCTAATGTGGGGAGGGCAAGACCCTTACTCCCCCAAACGTATACATACAACTCAACTCCATGGTTACACCGAATTGAAAATGGGAGAAATCTTTCAAAAGAAGAGAATCATTGCTGACACATACCTAAAAACTGCACCGGCAGGGATTTCCTATGGAGAACACAGTCAGTGCAGTGTTCATTGGCATCTTCTGTTTTGGGTTATTGATATTCAAGGAATTTTAACTCAATAACCTGTAGATATACCATCTGTGGCTGTATGATTTTAGAATAGTATGCTGATAGATTTATATCTCCAGCAAGCTGATGTATTTCTTATTTAATACACTCCTCTTCCAAGACTTAAGTTTCACATGTTTCTGAAATCATGAAAGGCATGTGATGCTTTTTACAACTGTTCTGTTGACAAAAAGCCTATGTTTATGGGACTGGATATTTCTGGTCTCTATAGTTGGCAGTATGTGCACCTACCAATTAGACGATCCTGTGGAAAGTCTCCCTGCAGTGTCCAATGAGAAAGGCAGTCCATGCATCCCCCTTGAACCCATGGGAGGATGGCATAAGTCTAGTAAATGCTGCACAATGTCTTTGTCCACACAGCAGGGGTTAAGTATGTCTCAGTTGTACAGGTGAAGGTATGTCAGCCACTGATGGACTCTTCTGTGATGTAGAGGGCAGCAGAGTGCAACATCATGGGCACTAGCTCCTAAGGTAGCCACTAACATGTGCTGACCAGTTCGAGCACATGTTACTCTTGCCATCTATATATCGGCAGTACACCTGTCTGCTAGGAAATTATGCTGGTCATTTAAGCTGGTCACAATGGCTCATCATGAAAACTTTACACATTTTTAAATTGTGCAGCATGTTTGCTTTTGTCATTTGCATACATGATGCTTTTTATTACCATACTACCACTCATCTGCATGTCATTGCACAATCATGCCACTAGAGCAGTTTCACAACTTGTGTCTCTGACTCACCACCTTCCTGTGTGCAGCCAGTCACCATGCTGTGTAACTCAATACATTTTGCTGTGTATTACTGAATACCCCACCCATGCTTACCGGTACAACTTTTTAATTATATCTGAATAATCCTGAAGTCTAGAAAAGTCAGTTTGCTTTTATATTTATAAAAACGGCTACAGAGATACATAAAAGCATTCATAAATAACTAAGTTAATATATATACATACAAATGAATAAAAAATCTCTTATATCATATGAACATTTATTTATCACTACATTTTGTTTGTAATTAAGAATTTAGGTATGAAACATAAATTACCTATAGGCTTTAAACATCAAGTATTATACATGTACAATGGTTAAATGCATGAAAAACTACCATCTTCTAACATCTCCTTTACCAATGATTATGCCCTCTTCCTACAGAACTCCATTAGCAGCATTACCAACAGCTTTTAACTGACGACTCTTCCTCAGACAGTTTTAACAACACATATAACTTTACAGCATGCCCCTTAGTCTCCTCTGGAGCTACTTGCCACTTTAAACAAATAACTGTCACTCAAAGAAAAATCACTACTCCAAAAAGTAAATAATACTGGTGCCAAATTCAACAACCTTCATACTTCATTTTTTTAAAATTTGCCTAAACCACTTCCCCGTATCTTCAACCTCTCTCTAACCACTGCACTTGTACCTGTTGTTGCAAGCACACATACATTATTTCAGTATGTAAAATCACTTTTCCCAAAGAAATGAAGGATTACCTACTCATTTCTAATTTTTGCTCTATTACTAAAATATTCAAAAAAGAAAGAAACATCTATATAAACAGCTACTAAAGCATATTAACAGCTATGGACATAGCAAGGCTTTTGAAATGCTTCATCACTTTTACAGCCCTTTTAACTGCAACTCACTATATTTATAACAACTTCAATAAAGGTCGCCTATCCACAGGCATGTTTGTAAACATGACCAGGGCTTTTGAAATCATTAATCATACCATATTTGTCAGGAAACTGGAGAAACTAAACTTTGGAGAGAACACAGTAGAATGGTTCAGGAGCTATCTTCAGGACAGATTATTCCAAGTTTGCTTGAATAATAGTCTTTACTTGATAGAACTACTCAGCACAACGGTCTCACAAAGATCTATTCTTGGACCCCCACTATTCTTATTTGTTAATGACCTTCCCTTGGAACTACCATATCTCAAACTGGTCACGTACACAGATGATATAGTTTTCCTACAAGTCAACAGTAACAGTAACCGTGATAAACTTTGTGGTGGGAATCTACCAGATCTACCAGTGATGTAGTGAGAAGGGTAATAGTTTTTTAAACAAGACACCTCTTTATTAAATTATCACTTAATGACACAGCTAACCATACATTTATATAAATGAAAACAAATCATATTGACATTTTTAGTTGCAAACATTGTACATTATTTGTACAATACAGTAGTATTCTTAATACAATCATGGACATGAGACAAGGAGAGAGATGCAATGTTAGATGGTAGATTCATCAATATTTGACCAAAGGTGTGGACTTGCTGTCAATGTAGCAAAGCTGTTGGCACTGATATGGATAGGATTATTTATAACTCTGTTTGACAAAATGTCAAGATGGGATTCAGAAAGGTGGTTATTATATAACTTTCACAACTGACAAAATGATTACATGGGGATGTCATCATCATCATTATCACCTTCAGTCTCCTTTTCCCATTTTCTGCATGTGGTCATTGTGTTACATCAACTGTTGTCGTCTCTTTCAATTCAATGCAACTCTCCTCTCTTCTTCAACAGTCATGCTTAACTGTCACAGTTTTTCTTTCACACAAACCATCCATCTCCTTGCCGGATTTCCTCATTTCTTCTTGCCTTCTTCTGCCTCTCCCAAATCTTTTGCTTTTCTGCACATGTGCTTAAACTACTATAATCTGTGCTCTTTGCCCTCCTCTGCAATAGAAGCTCCTTTGGCTTCTGCTCTGATGTTCTCATTTCTTCATCTTCCCCGCAGTGTACATTCCACCACCCTTCTCAGGCACTTCATCTCTATCACTTCTAGCTTTCATAACTGCTCTAATTTCACTATCCATATTTCTGTACCATATTGTAGCACTGTTTGCACCACTGTTATGTGCACCTTACTTTTCAGCTTCTTTGGTATTCTTCTATCACACATTACCCATGATACTCTGTGCCACTTGGCTGCAGCCCCTCTTATTCTAGCTTTGGCCTCCTCGTTCAGGTTTCCCTTCCCTTAACCACCCCTCCCAGATCCTTGAAGCTGTTAACCCGTTCCACTATTTTTTTCTTCTGTTTCAATTTTCAGCTTCTGATTTCCCCCCTATTTGCAGCCATGGCAACTGCCTTGTCTGTACTCAGCTTCATTCCACGTGCTCAGTTTTGCATTTCATTCCCTTATCATTTGCTGAGGTTCCTATTCAGAGACTGCTAGTACTGCCATACTGTCTGCAAACAGCAACTTTGTTGATCTTTCCCCTCTAACCTACTTACTAATGTAGTCCATCACCAGTATGAACAGCAGTGGCCTCAGAGATGAACACTGATGCACACCCACTTCCACTGAAAACCGTCCTGTGAGTCCAAACACTGTTTGTACATGTGTCATTGAGTCCATGTACATAATATGCACTAATTTTAATAATGTCTCAGGAACTTCATACCCTTGAAGAACTGCCTGAATTTTCTTTATTTGGATGTTGTCATATGTTTTCTCCAAGTATAGGAATCCCCAGTTGGACTCTTTCCTCATCTCTATCTTCATCCCAATTATTGATCTCACTGCAAACATCAGATCAGTTGTGTGGCATCCGGATCTAAATCCATACTGCTCATCTCCCATCTTACATTCTACTAATCTGCATATTCATTTATCAATCACCCTTTCCAGAACTTTCATGCAGTGTAACAGGAGTTTATCGCCCTACTGACGGCAGTTGTGAAATGTCCCCTTTAGTCTTGGACACTGGCATTAGAATGCTTATTCTTCTGTCATCCAGGATACACCTTTTTCATGCACAGCAATATAGGAAGCTTATTTTATAGTAATGGTATTGGCTTAATTGGCCTGAATATACCCAAGAGACTTAGAAATAAAAAGTAAAAAGTCATAGGCATTCAGAAGCCATGTAGCTGAAACACTGCCATGTCTGTAAGAGGTTATTTGCAGCTATCCCATGGGCCTCCACTACAAGAGGTTTAAGGTATTACACAGTAAGCACTCTTAGGCTGAGTCTTTCTTACAAACATTAGTTTTACATTTCATAGCCTTCAGTAAAGCAATAGTGTCAAATCTGTGGACTGGCTATTTTCTAAGTGTTTAGGAGGCTGTCCCTGCTTTTTGTCCTGTCCTGCTTTGCACTATGAGTTTGAGACGTATGCCTACTGTTTCCTGTCCCTCCCCTTGTATGTCACAAGCTGTTTCAGGCATGGAATAATGCCTGTGATCCTCAGTATATATGTAAAAAACCCTTGCTGCAGTGCACTAACCTCTCAGTTTGCACAACAGTTTAGTGCTCTGGTTTACTGTGGCAAGGGAGCAGAGTCCAACTGCCTATAGGGCATCACTATAATAGTATCCCTGGTGTCTAGGGGTCCCACACACAACTTTTTATGCATTTCTTTTTCATTCAGTGCCTTTAAGGCATACTATATAGTATCCTTGGTGTCTAGTATTGCCCCCTGACTCATGTTATGTGAAAGTGCCATTAAGGTATGAAATAAAATTTCTCCATGGTGTTTAATGATCCTCCTCCTGATCTCTCTTATGGTCAACTGCCATTAAGGGATGAAATGAAGAGATCTTCCTGGTGGCTAGTGTTTCTTCCCAACCCATGTATACTCAATTATAGCTGGTGGCTAGTGGTTCCCCCTAACCCACATAGTTGTTCTCCCTGATGGCTAATGGTCCCCCTGACACATATAATGGTAGTTCTAGCTGGCAACTAGTGGTCATCCAATCCACAGACTGAAGACTTTCTCATTTGTCTAGGGTTATGTGTAAGTATGCCAGTCACTCCAACCCACCCCCACATACACACACTCACATATTTACACATTCATTACACATACACACACAAACACACACACACACACACACACACACGCACGCACGCACGCACACACACACACACACACACACACACACACACACACACACACACACACACACACACACACACACACACACACAAGTACAGCCCCCTCCCCATCCAATCACACTCATAGACACACTCATGCATTCATACACACACACACACACACACACACACACACACACACACACACACACACACACACACACAGCCCCCTCCCCATCCAATGGCACTCACAGAAACACTCATGCTTTCACACACACACACACACACATACACATATGCCTGTACCCAGCCTACCTCCTATGTAACTCTCGCATGCTACCTCCCAGACAGACACACAATCACACATACACTCACACATGCTGTCCCTCACATGCACGCATGCACACTACCCAACCACCTAACTCCCAAGCTTTTAATTCTACCATGTTTTTGGTTGTGTTTGTTAACATGAGTGGTCAGGAGCAACTGGACCAATCTATCAGCAGTGTAAATGGCTTACCACAGGCAGTTCTGTGGGGAGTGCATATGGATAATTAGCATATTCCTGTCCCTAAACTGCCTTATTAGCATGTAACAGCCTCAGAGACAGACCACTGTGGTGCTGCATAGTTTCATACAAAAGCACTGAGATGGGGTTGTCTCCGAATTCAAAAAAAATGTACCTAGTATATACCTCATTGTAACTTGTATGAATTTGACTGAATAAGCGATCTCTTAACTTACTGCTTAAATTAACATAAACAACAGGGAAAAAAAGGCACAAGGTTATTATCCAATAAGTACCAAAGGTTTGGAATAAATTATCACTCACAGTAAAGCTAAGCACCACAACAAATAACATCACTAAAAATGGGCAACTAAAAATTCTAATGCAAGATAGTGCCAATCAAGCTTCTCAAACGCTAAAAGAGCAAAATCCTGTCACCAAAATTTATGAAGCAATTACTCCCACCTCTGATTGCTGTAATGCATTGCTTTGATTTTATCATATTTACTCTTAACTTCAGTGTTATTTTCTCATAGAGCTTTATGTTCTGTCAGGCTATTATATTCTTCCTTTTGCTTTGCTACTGCTGTTGTCTTAATATTACTTTGTATCTCTCTCCTTGTGGTGTGTGTGTGTGTGTGTGAGTGTGTGTGTGTGTGTGTGTGTGTGTGTGTGTGTGTGTGTGTGTGTGTGTGTGTGTGTGTGTGTGTGTGTGTGTGTGTGTGTGTGTTTCAATGTGTATACACATGCATGCTTACACACACAGGTATGACAAAAGTATTATCCGACAGTAATTTATGTTAATGTTAAAACTTCAGACATGAAACCCTGAAAGATTATTTATTCTATTCATTTACAAATCAAATAGGAAACTTCAGAGGTAATCATAATAAACCACATTACAGCAGACATAAAGGAATCGGAATATTGAAGTATTATTTAAGACTAATTAAATAACTATTAGTTCAGAAATGAGTGACAGGAAGATTGACAGTAGCTGTAATATGATACGTTTTGCTATACAAAAACATTCAGTTGTTCTTGATGTGAGTATTTCAAACTGTACCAGGAGAAGTGAAGAATTCAGTGCCTGTGAAGTGAATACTGAGAAGTGAGCCTAAAATAATGGGGAACTCCAATCGGACCATAGTAATGTTTAGATGAAACCTAGAATTCAGCATAAAAGACAAGTTTTAAGCGATAATACAATACACTTATACAAGTTACAGAATTCAGTGCAGCACTAAACAAACTAATGTACTATGTAAGAAGTGTGAACTGATTTATATTTACAACGTAAACTATTATCAGCAGCATCAAACTGCATGTTTTACTTATGGGCATAAAGTAAGTGCATGTGCAAATAGAAATGCGTATAAAAACACAACTCACTTCTGCAAAGGGCTATATCCATCTGTATCAACATTGTGGGATCTGTGTCCCCAGACTCCTTCTGACTAAATATACTAACTAAATATACTAACTCGGACACCAAACTGTTGTGTCCCCACTTGCAATGACCTATTATCTGATAATACACTTTAAGCCTGCAAGACATAGAAGTATGAACAGCAGTTTGAGGTAAACTAATAACAACCACACAGACCTACACAACAAGCTATGCTGACATTCTCGTTAACACACCAGCCAAAACATGCAATGTATTTAGGCCAGAATATGACAGGCATAACACACCCACCAGACCTTCCCCTACCCAAATGAAGTCACCCACTCAGAGTCATCAGAAAGGTACATATAAAAATATGGAAAACAAGATCCAACTAAATAACTTCAGGTTAATGGGGCTCCCTGAACAGATAGAAAAAAGTAATGTGTGTGACTTTTTAGATCACTTAAACCAAAGCTTGTAACCCAAACTCTACATAGCTAGCAATTGTACAAATAGCTCACAAATGCACCAGGTCACTCTGCCTTCAAGGAGTTCCCTTCAGCTACTTATCTTCAGGATGCTGAATTATATGGATAGACAAAGACTCTTGAGGCAATGAGAGAAGACAGTCCCTGAGAGAAAGTACGACTGCCATTACAATATGAGCTTTATGGTATAAGAGGAGCTTGCTAACACACTTTAATACAGAGCTGTTCATAAAATAGCAAGGCAGCAACTATATTTTCCCATAATGTAAGACGGCTCTGCATTTTTAGAGGACAAAATGATGTGTAAATGTCAGTCATGATGTTTTCCCAGCACAGAAAAGACCCCCCCCCCTCCCCCAGAGACAGAAGGTTTCCCTGAGCACACAAAGAAAGAGGTGCAGCGATGTTGGTAACAGACTCAGAGGTTATTTTAAGGGGTGTATGTTAGCTAGGGTATAATTTGTTGGCTGCATCTGTTCATCAGATACATAGGTGTCAGACTAGGGGTGAATTTCCAGTTTCCCATCCAATGGTCCAAGTTGCGCTTGAATAGGGATAAGGCTGCTTCACATGGATGGGGAGCCTACTTCAGAGAATGGAGATTCTCAGAGATATGTACCTGTCCCTCTAACGTGTCCTATTTATGTTTCAGGCAGAGTTTAAAATCCTTAGATCTAGCAATTCTGGTTCTGTTCATTTTGTTTATATGCAAAAGGTCCATCAGATCAGGATCCAAGCATACCTTGTACGCCAGGAATAAATCACCCCTCAACAATCTGATATAGAGGTAGGGCTTTGAAACAAAGTACACAGGACATTGTGTTTACACCCTGCATTCTTTTTGTGAGGAGCCTCTGTGGACATTTCAGTTGTTGCAGGTGGCTGGTCGGGTACATACAGAAGGGGGCATTATACTCAGTGATGTGTGTAATGAGGGCTAAGTATAGAGGCACAGTAACTTCCCTGGACCTAAATGCCATGCCCTTACTTATAAGCTGAGTGACATATAATTTTCTTACAACCTTATACACATGTTGGTTGAAAGCCAGGTTACTGTTGACATGAGTCCCCAAATCCCTGACTACTGTTTCTACGTTTATGGGGGGTTTATCAATGAGGCATTTTCCCTGGGTAGCTGACTTTCTGAAAGGTACTATTATACTTTCTTAGCATTGTGCTTTAAGCTATGGGTTTGGCACCAGTCATTTGTCTGTGCAAACTTGTTAAGTCAAAAGCCTTCCTTGACATTAACTTTGACTCCTGAAAAATAGATGCCAAAATTGAACGGACCCAGCACGGAGCCCTGGGGATGCCACTGGTGACTGGCCTCTTTTTGGAGATGGTCTCTCTGTTCCTAACTTCTTAGGTCTTGTCTATGAGTCAGCTGGTTACCCAGTGAGTATATGGATTTATGCCTAATTCCATGAGTTTGTTTACAATGCCTGACTAGGGTATTATATCAAATGCCTTAGCTAGGTCAGGGTAGACATTATGCAGTGTTTTGCCCTAATCTGTTGCCTTAGTGACCTTCTCATAGAAGCCCACCAGTTTTAGTATGCATGACCTGTCTTTGACGAATCCAGACTGGGTTTGATCCAATGTCTGAATTTTTCCTATGCCATTGTTATTCATTTACATGATAATTCTTTCCATAGCTTTGCATATGAGATTTGTCAGATTAATCGGTCTGTAGTTTTTGGAACATGTTGATGGTCCCCCTTGTGCAAATATGATCTGCGGTGTAAACCATATAGAGACACTGAAACCTCTCTGGTACCTGTGGTGCAGTGACTTGAGTGCATGTGCATGTGTAACTTGGTGGATCCTGTCCTCTGATAGGCAACTGATTGCCATTTCCTTGATGATCAGCCTGGTGAGTGGGACATCAATATGTTGTACAATGGAGTCCCATATGACTAGAGTCTTAGGTAGTGCATTAGTTTGCCTTATGGGCTTAGTAGTTGAGGTTCCATTGGGTGTGGCTGTATGTGCAGTATTAGGTGTTGTTTCTGTTGAGTGCTTTTGGGTTTGCTGAGGATAATTTTTGCAGCAGAATGTCTAAGAGGTCTTTGGGGTTTGGGAAAATTGCATTTAAGTGCCTCAGCATAAGTAGGACTATGTGTGAGGTGTATACAATTAGTGATGGGTGTAGTGTGTGTTTCTGGCAAACAGATTGTTATTATAAGTGTTTGTATGCAAGAATTTTGCCTCCAGAGTCATTGTGTATATACACCTCTCATGTGCTGTATTTCTTTCTTTGAGAATTAAATAGTTTTCATTGAACAGTAGACAGTTGTCAAATTGTCTCAATATACCCATATTGACCAAAATGGCTGCGGAGTAATTAGGGAATTGCATATCCATGATGCCAAGTCCTTTATTGTATGAGCTATGAGGGTGTATCTGAGGTTAATGATGAGCTGACTTAGGGTACTTTGGGGACTAGAGACTAGACTAGGACATATAATACTAAATGTAAGGGGCAGTGCTCCTCATTATGCAAGCCAGCTCATCTGTACTACTCAATGCACAAAACAGCTGTTCTTTACTCATTGAATTCCTGGTACAGTTTCAGAGGTGGTTTAATAGATAATATTTGGTTTCTAGGTGTTTGTGTCTATATAGGGCACTATTAACCACTGATACATGATGGGCAATGGTAAGCACATGCTTCAAATTTATACAGGCACTTAAACTATAGGAACTTGACTTTTTAAATCCTCTGTCCAATAAAATGACTACACTTCCAGTTTTTGTACGCGTTTCCCAACTCAGATAGACCAGGCCAACACCTACTGCAAATAGATGGACTATTCCAGTCCTCATAATGCAAAAACTCAAAAAAAGATTGCCTGAGACTATAATGCTACCACAAAACAACTAAACAAATTTGCTAGATAAGGTGATTTCAAGTATTAGGGACCTTTAAAATTATTTAAAGTGCAAAATCAACAAATAAAGCAAAAATAAAGCAGTAGCACTCTAAAACAGTTAACTGAAGTGCAGAATAATTAAAATAAATCTCTTATCTGGTAAGGATGGAGCAGAATTAATTCAGAACCCTCTCAGAGTGTGTCATGAGTACCGAACAGATGGGAGCTCTGGGAAAATCAGCAGCATACGACATGCAGTAAAGGAGGTTTACTTGAGCAATACTGGTTTGCTGGGTGGGCACTCAGTATTATGGATGGATGGAAAACAATGGGTGGGAAGTGTATTTAAATAGCTCACACAACAGACAATAGCAATGAAAGAGGGGAGGGATGGACTTTGGAAATCAGATTATCATAAGGGAGGAGGCCAGAGACACAACCTTTTAAAACCACAACAGGAAAATAATGGAATAGTTGGGAAAATGCACGTTGCAAGAAGCTAATGAAATAAAGCCAGTAGTGCAGCTGTAGTTCTATGACTCTAAGTTACAGGTCAATGACCCCCCACACAGATAAGATTTTTAGAAACTTTATCTTAATGTCTCAGTGGCGGTGGGGCATTCACAAAGAACAGGGGATCAGAAAGGCATTGGAATGCAACTTTATGCAGTAAATAAATGGCAGAATATAAGACTGGCAGCAAAACTGGAATATAAAATACTGTAAAAACACTGAAGTACCAATTCTGAAGCAGAATATACAATACTCTCATTACTGTAATTCTACCACCATCTAAGTTATCAGATTATACAGAAATTTACTAGTAACACTGTTTATGGGAAAAAAACTGAAGTAATAAATTACTAAATAAGGCTCAAATCTGGCAGCAGTTTGCAGTTCTGCCACAAATGTAAATGAAACTGCAAGACTAAGGCCCCCAGACAGGATTCAAAATACAAAGAGCTAGCTTTTAGAAGTAATATTACTTATGGAGGTAGAAGTGCAGTATAATGTATAAACACAATCTTCCCACAACTCCAAATGGGGCCACAAAAGTAAGGTCCCAGAAGAAACTAAAATTACAAACATAACTGTTTTTGGCTAAAACATGGAAAAATGGCAGAAAAGCACAAAAAAATATCACCATACAGGTCACTATAAGAGCAACTTAAAATATTGAAGCTGAATTGAAAAAAAAAGTTTTTCTCTTTCTTTTTTGATGAAAAGCTTGTTTCTCGCTGTTCAAGGCTTTCCACACATTAACAAATCTTGCATGCAATATGTCTAAAACATAAGTTATAGATACGATAGTTGATAACAATGTCAAGGTAGTTGTGGTGTGGTAGACGGGCTTGGGAGGAATACAGACAATGTTGTGACAATCAGCTGCGGTTTTCGTTTTGCATTTCAGTTGTGCCAGCATCCATCATGTGGCATTCATTAGTTATAGTTTGTCTCCTCCTGGGTTTTGCCAACTCTCAAAGCTTGTCATCTTCCTCCACCTGGTCACAGGATATAATCAACCACATTAACAAATTAAATACTACGTGAGGCTGGACAAAACTTTTACTATGTGGATCAGAGTTATCTGAAGCGTCTGTGTGGTACAATTCTGCATGGTCCAAAATTGCCTTTAAAGACTTCCTATTCTGAAAAAGTGAAGCTTCCTAATAACTTTAATTCACGAACTCAGTGGCCCAAATGTCCAACAATCTGAGAGATCCAGGATCAGGGATCTTGTGGCTCATGTTGGGCATTTGGTGCTGTAGAGTCCATGGCTGACCATGTCTGCATCCACTCTGGGGGAAAGCAAAATGTGGAGGTATCTGCTGAAGATCTGCTTTCATGCTACGGCTTTGAGTGTGGAATGGGATGCAATGGTGGCTATCCATCGGGAGCATGGCAGTACTGGACTGAATGTGGCTTGGTGTCAGGGGGGCTGTATGGTTCTTGCATAGGTTGCAGGCCATATACTATTCCTCCCTGTGAACATCACATGAATGGCTCATGGCCACCATGTTCTAGAGAAGGAGGTGACACTCCACCATGTGTGAAAAAGTGTGATGCTGGTTATACTCCTTCATATGAAAAGGACAAGATTTACGGTGGATCTGCCTATAGTGTCCCTTCCTCTTCTGAAAGCATAATGGAAGAAATTTATAAGAATGGACCTGTGGAGGGGGCCTTCACTGTGTACGAGGACTTCCTGCTCTATAAATCAGGTGTGTATCAGCATCACACTGGAGAAGCAGTTGGGGGTCATGCTATTAAGATCTTGGACTGGGGCATAGAAAACAACACTCCTTACTGGCTGGCTGCTAACTCATGGAATACAGACTGGGGTGATAATGGCTACTTCAAAATCCTCCGTGGACAGGATCATTGTGGTATTGAGTCTGAGATTCAGGCTGGATTTCCAAAAAAATGCAGCAGAGCTTTCTAACAGCATCCTCTTTTGAAAAGTACAAGAAGTGTTTTGCAGCAACACAGTCAGAAAACATTACTGAAAATCACTGCTTTTATTTTAAATTTAAGGACATACTCTTTAACTGTTATAATGAAAGCCAGTTCCAAATCATGCTTGCCTAAGTGCAATTAGGTTTTACATTTTTAATTGTATTAGTTTTAGCCTTGTGTTTACATGAGACTGCTTATAAGAATGATACCTTTTATAACTGACCATAAATTGAGAACCATGTTTTTTTGTTTTTTTTTTATCAGTACATTCTAATTGGGAGACTTTTTTTGCTCGAATTTGCATGTAAAGTGTATTGTGTATTGTAGTCCCAAAGACAGGGAGAGGGTTCTGCAGTAATTGACTTTAATCCTGCTTATGAGAAGTGCCCACTGTCCTACTAGCAGTCTTGCTGAAATCGGAACACTACAGATTCAGATATTCATAGGACATGGCATCAATTAATTCAGGAAATGTTTAACAGGTGGCATGATGCCAGGGTAATCCTATGGGCTAGGCTTGTAAAGGCTCCAGGGCCATTAGCCTAGTACATACCTATGAACCTATGAACCTATAAATCCTATCAATATGATCTACAGTGTAAAGTATATTGAGGCTCTGAAATCTCTCTTCCCTACCTGCAATGCAAAGTTGCCTAAATATCTGGGCATGCTATTATACCTCAAGAATCAACCTGAACATAAAACTTTAAATTATACCTGCAGTTTCACAGATGAAGATGTCTGCATCTTTCCTTACTCTGTAAAGTGGCAACTATTAAAATATTTGTGCCACACTTCTTGTTCTACATTTTTCACCGATAACCACGTCTTGTTGGGAAAAAGCTGGAAATCCAGAATTACTAGCAAAACGGACTAATTCATATCAGATTATAAGAGACAGAGTAAAATCCCATGCATCCCACGTACAGAACTATCTTCAAAGAAGCATTACTGACATGTCTGAGACAGAACGATCAGACAGACAAACGTGTACTCCCACAGGCTTGTTACTCATTTTATAGGTAACTGAATGAACAGGCATTCATCCTTGCTCCAAATGTCTGGCTTATCTGTCCTATATGACCTGTATCTGGATACTTACTGCTTTACTTAGATAAACCACATTCTTAAGAGCGTGTGTATGTACCTCTGTCACTGAAATCATCTGAGATTTTCCATGTTGGATGAGTGCACGGTTTTCTACAATAAAGTTTTGTGGGTTGGCTCATTGTTTAAAGAAAGTGTCTTGAAAAATGTTTGTAAAACTGTCTATCACATAATATTGGTTGGAGATCCATTATGATTGAGCACAGATTTTTTTTTAAATCTGATTGATATGCTGTCATTAGTATAGTCAGGTCACCAAATTCCTCTCCTTATTCTCCCCCGTTAGTTAAAACATAGCCTGTGTAATATACTAAAAGTGTCTGCCGAACATATGATGGAATGAGGTACAGTTTTTAACTGTCATTATAAATCCCACTGAATATGTTAAATGTTTAAAACTTATATACAATGTTTTTTGAAGAGGACCAGATGGACTGATAAGCAATAAAGATCATTTTCTTCATTCTCTACCAAACGGACCTACTGAAACTGGGTTACATAGTTCTGGAGTACTGGGATATGGCTATGGATTTCAGTTTAGGAAATAATGTAAGTTAGTTTCAGTTACAGAAATCTTCTTCAGAAGATAGGTTGCAGGCTATATAGATGACATTCATACCTCTCAACTGTCCAGATTTTTACAGAATGTCCAGATATTTGCCTCATATTGTTGGTCCATTCCTCAAAAAATTTGAGGTTTTCTGGAAAATTGTTTAGGATTAAAGTCACTAAGTAAAGACATAATTTTAGTTTTGGACTTCAAACCCTTTGGAAAATGTATGAGAATGCAAAAGATGTTATCCTTTTAACTTTTTAAAATTATAAAAGCAATATTTAAAAATTGTCTGTATTTTGGACCTTTGCCCCCCCCCCCCATTATTTTTGGCTTTGTCCAGATTTCTTGCCCTAAGAGAATGGGAGATACAATGACATCACATAAAGGTGAATCAGCAGCAAGAATTTAGTTATGTATGTATTTATTTGTTTATTTATTTATTTCATATACATTTTTAATCTGTTAGATGGCTAGTAACAAGGCCCATTTCAGTCATGACTTAGAATTATATTAGCTGGCATGGTTGCCATTTCAAAGAACTTTGTGCAAGTCCAGGGGTAAGTAATGTTTTCAGAAAAGTCAATAAATGGAACTAATAAAAGGATAAGTCAGGTAACTAAACTGTCTATAAGGGATGATATTCAATATATTGAGCACTAAGCAATTTGCTTAATCAAACTGGAACATTAGTGGGATTTGCTGTAAAAAATTAAAAGTTCGGAGGTCCTCAAAAAAAAAGACCCAAACAGAATGTGGATTTGTTTCTTTGGCTTCAACTTTGACAAGCTGTACTCAGTGTGACATTCTGTTGTAAAATTCTGATAGATCACCAAAAAGTTCAGGTCCATGCTAATCTAGCTTCACAGCCATACTAAGGTTAAGCACGTTACACTTTCTGTGTACACTTTTCATGTTAGAAAGATGACCGTATACCATGATTTTTTCAGTTCTAGTGTTTATATATTGTTTTGATTGTTAATTCGCTAGAGGTGGAAGGGTCCATTTTTCTGTAAAGACCCAAACAGGAAAGCTATAGCAAGCATCTTCCTCTTCAGAGTTTAATTATTCCTCCCCTGAGCTGTGGCGCCATCTTTAAATACTAAAAAACTCTGCCTGACTACACTCTGTTTTCGTCTGTCCTATGGGCATCCCTCACTAGTGTGTACTTACTGCATGTCCCTTTCTAAAACCCCTGGCATAACTACATTATTTTCCTACTTCTCAGTGAAATACAGCTCCCCATTGGTGCCTAAATAATAAAAACAAACAGAGAGGTAACATTCAAGCCAAAATGATAGGCTGCCCTAATTCTGTAGTTGCTAACCTTCTCACTGATTGTTTTCTGTTTGGCGGCTGCTGCTCCTCCTGGAAGGTGTAACCCACTCCTTTCGCCCTTCGGGCTCACTCTGCTCCCCTACCCTGCCCTCAAATCTCACTCGCCCCCCACTACCTGTACTTTTTTACATCCCCTGACTCCTCCCCACCCCACACCTCTCCAGTCACAATACACCTAAGCCAAACCCCACCCACCTGTAGCTCTACATCACCCCAAACATCCACCCCTCCTAAAATGCTCTACATAACATCTCTCCCTATAACCCCATTTGCCCTACTAATTTCTCTCTCTTCTCTTACCTATCTCACACTTTTTCCCATTGCTTAACTGTCACACACACTCCACTACATCTTACCATCAACCTCACTTCCTATCCTACTCATCCATCTAACATGAACTCTTTACATCTAACCCAATCTATTTTTTTCAAACTAAAACTGCTCCCAACCCACCCCCCGTACTCTCCTCTTAAATATGGTACCAAAAAATCACTACTCTCACACAATCCAAGCTACCCTTGCCCAACACACTGCCTCACTCTTCTACTCCACCACATCTCTCTCTCACTAGCTGGCGACATCCACCCCAACCCCGGACCCATCTCTAACATCAATCTCACCAAACCATCCATTCAACCCACAAACTCAAAGTCCATTCACCTTACAACACTTAATGCACAAAGCCTAAAAAACAAAATCCTTAACCTCCATGCCTGGCTCTCCCATAACCACCCCAACATTACTGCCGTTTCTGAAACCTGGCTGAAAACCTATATAAAAGATAGTGAAATCCTTCCACCAGGTTTCCAAATCATTTGCAATGACAGAGCCCACAAAAAAGTAGCAATAATCTTCCCCACCTCCCATACCATTACACCCTACTCCAATAAAATACCAACCTTTGCCAATGCTGAAATTATAATAGGTTTACTAAATATAAACAACCACATGTCCATATGTATCGCTGCCCTCTATATTCCCCCTGGTGATAATATCAAACCTCTTGAAAACATCCTGTCCTGGTTCTCCTCCAATATAAAAAAGGAAACCTATATACTCAGTGATACCAACATCAACTGGAATACTATTAACTCTGAAGCCCCATCCCACACAATCAACATGTACAACTTCTCCCAACTAATACAATCTCCAACTAGACCAAATAAAAATGGTACCTCTGGTACCATCATTGACAGGATCCTAACAACTCATCCAAACCTTATCACCAAGGCTGGAACATTACCTGATCCTCTCAGCGATCACCTACCAGCCTTCACTGACCGTCTCCCATCTCCACTGCATAAACAACACTACTACATCCAAACCCGCAACCTCTCCTCTTTCAACCCTCTAACTTTCTCAGAATGTTTAAAGCATACTGACTGGTCCCCTCTAAAAACCCTTCCTCTAGATGATGCCGTTTCCTACTTTAACCACTCATTCCTAACACTTCTCAATCATCAAGCCCCTCCCAGAACCAAAAGCATCAAAACCAATCCCTGCCCATGGTTATCAAAAGATACTAAACTAGCCTTGCACCAAAGGGACAAAAAATGGAAACAATATCAAAAACATAAAAACCTCAACCCCTGCCTAGAGTATAAGCAACTAGAAACTCTGCAAAAAAACTAATAATTAAAGACCGCAAAGCCCACTACTCCAAACTCCAGTCCTTGCACTCAACAAATCACAAAAAATTCTGGAACTCCATCTCATCCATGCTGCATCCTGGCAACAAAGAAAACCCCTGCCCAGACCCCAACCTCTCCAACCTTGAAACAGCCAGCCAGTTCAACTCATTCTTCATAGCTAAACTATCAACCTCCTTCCCACCCTCCTCTTCCTCCACCACCACCCCCTCCTGCCCCAACCACCACCCCAGTCATTAACCTTCCTCCACATCCTTCTGCCTCAAGCCCATCCCCGCAAACACTATAAAAAGACTTCTCCTCAAACTCAAACCCTGTCACAATGCACCTGACAACCTTCCACCCACCTTCCTCAAACAATCTGCACACAGCATTGCCTATCCCATTTCTATTCTTATAAATAGATCCATACAAGAATCATACATCCCTTCTATCTGGTGCCATGCTATAACTCATTCCACATCTTTCGGCCCCAGAACATGGACCGAAGCTCTAAAGGCAGTGGTGTCTCCATATTCATAAAGGATATGCACACCTCCAGACTAGTACCCAGCATAACACAGCATAACACATCTGAGATACTCCAGGTACAACTAACATTGGGTGAGACGGCGATTCAGGACATAGCCTGCTATAGATCCCCCACCCATTTCCAAAGAATCTCACTCCACATTCCTAAGCACCCTGGAAATTATTAAGATCCAACCCAGCACTCTCATACTAGGCGACTTCAACTTCCCCTCCATCAGCTGGAAAAACTACTCATGCACTGGCCCAACACTTCCTGGAATTTATCAATTCCAATGTCGTGGACCAGTTCATTCTTACCCTCACTAAAGGAAGCAACATCCTTGACCTGGTTATTACTAACATGGGCAACCATGGCTCTACACCAGTAGTCAATTCCTCCCTGGTTAGATCCGACCACAAACTAATCACCATGGAAATCCACATCTCACCCACACCCACCGCAAAGGTATCCACTATGAGATACTTCTTCAAAGCTGACTTTGGACTCCTAAAAACAGAGATGGCTAACTTCACAGCAGCCATGCCAATGGAAAATAGATGCATGACTGCCGAATCATACACCAATGCACTGTACGAACACATACATAAATGCATGGAACTAGCCATACCCAATAGAACCAAGATGCTCTCCGCCAAAAAAAGGAAGCCAGTCTGGTGATTACCTGCCATTAATAAACTCTACAACAGAAAGAAGAATCGGTTGCAGGAAAAAGGTGAATTCCTTCCCTTATTGGCCTCAACAAAAAGTTGAGATCCCTCATCAAAACCTCCAAAGCCAGCTATTAAGGCAGAATTCCAGCAGACACTAAAAACAATCACAAAACCTTCTATAGCTATATCAAGGATCTCCTTGGCAATACCCAGATTTGCTCTGAATTACTGGACAATGGTACCTCCTATACTGAGCCAATAGATATTGCCAACATACTGGCTGACAGATTTAGTGCCAACTTTACCCCCCCCCCAAAAGACCAACCTCAATACTGGAAGAATGCCAGGCATCCAGCATTACTGCAGCACAGGTTAAAGCTGCATTGTCTAATGCCAAGAATACATCTTCCATGGGACCCAACAATATCCTTGGCTGTATTTTACATTAATTACAAAGTGAACTGGCACCACATCTGTCTGCTCTGTTCACTCACAGCCTCACCTCAGGCTTTGTCCCTACCCAATGGTGCACTGCTACAGTCATCCCTCTCCATAAAGGAGGAGTGACTACAGACCCTGAAAATTATTGCCCCATTAGCCTGACAAGTCTGCTATGTAAGGCTATGGAGCGCATCATCATGGACCTAATTAACAAGGATATAGGGAATCTCCAAACTCTAGATCCCACGCAATTTAGTTTTATGAAAGGTAGATCATGCCTGCTCAACCTGGTTGACTTCTTTGAGTCAGTCACCAGAGCAGTGGATGAAGGAAAGGCAGTTCATACAGCCTGCCTCGATCTGGCCAAGGCCTTTGATATCATTCCTCACTCAAGAATTATTCATAAACTCAGCAAACTAGGCATCAACCCCTATATTGTTAGGTGAGTTGCAAATTGGCTCACAGATAGAACCCACAGTGTGAAAGTAATGGACTCCAAGTCAGACTGCTGACCAGTCACAAGTGGAGTCCCACAGGAATCAGTCCTGTGTCCTCTCCTTTGGCATCTACTTCTCAGAAGTCCGAGCCAACACACAGGGACTCTGCCTGACCAAATTCACAGACAGCTGCAAGCTGGGAGCCATTATTAGCTCCCCAAGTGATGCAGACATCCTACAGAAAGGCCTCACTGAGACCAATGACTGGTGTCAAAACCATGGCCTTAAGCTTAATGCCAAAAAATACAAAGTCATCCCCTTGGGGAAAAACTCAGTTCTCACTAATTACCACATTGATGGTAGCCCACTGAACACTGAAGGCGTTATAAGAGATCTGGGGACACAGGTTGATAGCAACCTCTCCTTCGACCACCACATTGCCACTGTGGTCAGAAAGTTCTTCTATGTGGCACATCTCATTACCAAGGGTTGTGCATCCAGAAAGAAACAGGTCATCATTTCTGTCTACTCTTCCCTCATTACACCAATCATAGAATATAATGCCCCATTAGCATGTACCTCACTAGACACCTGCAACAGTACCTCACGAAGAGGATCCTAGGCCTTAAACACATGCCCTATGCAGACAGACTCAAAAAAACTCCAGCTATTCTCTGTCTCATATCATCTACTAAGAGGCAATCTCTGCTTGACTTACAAAGCCATGTCTGACCCAGCTATGTTAGAAATGCTACAGCTAAAGAAATCCCAATCCCTCTGCACCACACACTCCAGAGACTTCAACCTCATTACCACAATCAACAGAACATGCTGGATGGACAGGTTCATAACCCAGAGACTACCCATGCCCTGGAATAGACTTTCCAAACATGTTAGGCAGAGGAGCTCACTAGCCCTCTTCAAGCAAAATCTTGATGAGTAGATGGGAAATAGAAAGTTCATCCCGGGGATCACTCCAGTGGCTCTACTTGATAGAGGCACTGGGAACTAACGATGGGCGGCACAATGCCAGGGCACTTTTATGGGCTAGGCTTGTAAAGGCCCCAGAGCCATTAGCCTAGAACACACCTATGAACTTATGGACCTGTATTAGTTTGAGAAGTCTCTTAAACAGATAGAACATTCTGCATTCTTTCTTGGACCTGACAACAACTAGAACATGCATTCATTACATCTGCCTTGCTCTAATGAAGTAAGTTTCTAGGGTATAGTAATTCTCTTAGATGCAGTCAGGAATATAGGAAAGCTTAGTTTAGATATTTTTCTTTATTTATTTCAGATTGTCCTGCAATGTTGTTTTAAATATTTCCAGTGGTTTTGAACTTTGATGTCACTGTGAATTTATATTTAGTATTGTCTTGTTCTTTTATTATTTATTATTAAATATGTTTAAACCTTTCATTGTGGCTGATCTGTGTAAAGATATTTGAGTTTTGAGAGTACTTGCATATTAATTTGGTGACACTGTGTGGGCCACTCCTAATAGCCTTGCTCTTGGTCAAACTACTATTTGTGCTAATATTAATATTACACAGTAAGATTGGACACCTTATTTAAGGGCCTTAAAGTAGCTGATAAGGAGTTGACTAGTGGCAGTGGTAACTAGTTGGGGCAGAAGGGGGAATAGATAGGAAACCTGTGCCAGCCTTTCCCAGAGGTGTGTGTGTGAGAAACCTCCTCTGCGCTGACCATCTCTAATGTTGACCGGACCTTTACCTATTAGACCAGAGTGATGACTGAGAGTTTGAGATGCCATGGCTCAGTCCAAGAGAAATTAAGCTTTTTAACCAATTGATTTACAATAAACTCTAAACACGCCAACCTTTTCATGTGTTAGCCTATTTCAGCCTGCTTTAGCTTTTAACCTGGTTTTGATTATCCACGCTGCAAACATAAACAGGTCCTCCATTTGGAGGGTACTGTGAGTATTTGTTTGCTTTGTTTTAGTTTCACCCTCCCTAACAGGGGAGAGCTATACTTGTGCCTTTTGGGACACTGCTTTTCCTGTTCTTTTGTTTTTTAGAGGCATGTGTGTTTAAATCAAACCTCAAAGAGTCTGTGTGTGTGTCAACTACTTGGGCAGGGACATGAAGCACTGGTTGGACAGAGAGGGTGCTGGAGGTCTTGGCTTGGTCACTCAACTGAGATCATAACTCTATAGCTGTGCCAGTGGGGAGTCTTAATGAGGATCTGGAAAAAGAGGGAGATACCAGCCCTGGACTGACTGTGGTCTTTGTGTGCTCTTAAGGGAAACTGCACTTGATGCAAATAGCTGCATTTGGAAGTACTGTGTGTACTTGTCATCCTCCCAGTGTACGTCCCCTACTGGTGCCAGTGGTGAGGACTGACGCTATTTGATTACTGGTGCTGTGGTGGGGCAGCACACTTACATATATGAATAAGTGTTTTACCAAGGGAAATGCACGTAAGAAAGTGAGTAATTGAGCTGTCAGTCAAGCATTAGTCTATATTTTTGATTGGATAACCCTGCACTGAACTGGATTAAACTGTATACTAAAAATGTCAAAGATAACTCCAAAGAACAGGTGTTCTCCGTGCAAAACTGCAGACTCAGAACCAAACAAAAATTGCACTGTTTCAACACCAGGGCAGTCCAAAAGTATAGATGTTTATTGAAAATGTAAAAAGCAAATCCCAAACACTAACAGATTCAAGTTCAAAGAGTCAGAGCTGAGGAAGAAGCAGACCTGATTAAAGAGATGAACAGAAGCTTTTAGAAATGTTTCTCTTCCCTTCCATACAGTGTCCTTGACACATAACAAAGGTATGTGCTCTATTTTGTGCATTGTTTTTGGGCTCACTATGTGGATCATTACTTAAATGACGAAGTTAAAAGATGTTATGTCAACAGAAGTAGGTATAATAATTTTCACATTCCAAACTTTGTCTTGATAAAAGTGCGATATGCAGCATGCTGTGATGCTGGGGTGTCTTTTTAGCTGAAGTATACAAGAATAAATGTAATCTTCTTTTAATAAAGTTCAGCATCTCATCTCTTGAACATAAAGATAATAGCCACTGGATTTTTTTATCTACACTTTTATTGCACCATCAGTATCTATGTACAATGCTAGTCTGTCATCAGCATTTTATCTACAGTGTTTGCACATGAAAAAATGAAGAAATCATTCCAACTTTATTGTAAGAATCACAGTAACTGTTTTCAACCAACTAATTAAGGACAAACCAAAGTCGTGCTTGTAAAAGGTTAAAAAGTCACATGATATGTCAGGTGATCAGAGTATTAATGACATACTTGGAAAATAATGACAAACAGCTTAAAGGTAAAATAAAAGCCTGTGGGAGCAGTAAGCAATGCATTTTTCTTATGACTGATAAAAATGTTGTATTTTTAAACAGCGGAAGTTACAATATATCAGGAATTTTTCATGCAGTTCCTATAATGTGATTTATGTTGGTTGCTGCATATTCTGTTCAGCTTTTTATATTGATAAGACATCTAGAAAGCTTTCTAAACACATATATGAATAAGTGTATGCTATCAAAGAAGACAGAAAATGCAAATGCTTTGTATAGGCATACTGGACAATATAAGGATTGTTACTTTAAATTTGGTGTTATTGAAGAAATTAGTTGCCCCCATGGTAAATAAGCTACTTATGAACTGCTCAAATAGTATGAATATGTCTGGCAGGATAAACTGATATTAAACCAGGCTTTATAATTTTTTTTCTAAAAAGAAGAGGCCTGGTTTGCTAATACTGTGGTCACCAGATGTATCACACGCCTTTTTAAACTTTTAAAAATATGCGGCTTTAAGGTATCTAGATTATGAATACTGTGATTAACTGATGGATCATGTGACTTTTAACATTTTAAAATGACGGCACTAGAGGAATGGTATACAGAAACACTTTGGCCAGATGAGGAAGGAATCAACTGCTCAAATCTCCCTGCAGCATGGTTTGGATCAAAACGTCCTTAGCTGTCTGTTGCTCAGAGAAGCAAAGAGCTATATTTCTGGAACATGTCACTTTCATAAGGTCTAAAACAGAGTTCTTGTCTAACATCCCTTAGTCTGGGTATGTTGCTGTCCTGCTTAATTAATATGCTAGGACATTCTTCTCAGACTGAATGCAGGATGCTTTTGAGGGTCATGCCTGATTTTAAGACAATTTCCATGTTTGCAATGATAGCTGGCATGCAAAGTGTGGGGACCCCCCCCCCTCACACACACACACACACACACACACACACACGCACGCACGCACGCACGCACGCACGCACACACACACACACACACACACACACACACACACACACACACACAAACTTTTGTTTGTATAACATATCACTGTGGTCTTGACTGTTTTAAGATGTAAGACTCCTGGTCTTAAGACTGTCTTGAAAACAAATTCATCTAGGGACTGAGTGTTCTGTTGATACCCTCACTTTGAGTTTGAGAAATCTCCCATGGTTCCTTTGTTTGGAAATGTGAAGGCAGGCATTCTACAAGTCAAGGATCACTATCAGGGCCTGAGAAGCAGGGGGGTAAAACATCATGAAGGGATTCATCTTGAACTTTTGGAAACCAGGAATTTATTTATATTTGACAGATCAATGACTTTCCTTCAAGTTACATCTTTTATTGACACTAGGAAGAGTTTAAATTAAAAACCTATACCTTCCTCTCCCCATGGGAATCTCTCTAATGCCAGCTTTTGCAATTGTATCTCCAGTGGGAACTGTACTAGATGCCCTTTGGACTCCTGGAAAAAGAAGCATTCCTTGAATTTTTGGTACAGATAGGAATTGCAGCTTGTATCGCTGAGATACAACCTGCACTGATTATTTGCCTTAAGTAATTTCTTTCTCACTTTCTACAAAAAAAGGCCAGATATTCCCCAATTTTCAAGTAATCTGTTGGGGAACAGGAAGATTTAAAGACTGGAATGTAATTTGGAGAAAGGGATATGGCAGAAGAGTGATACAGTCACTGCTGCTCCTTTTCTTGGTCTTGGCCCTGAGGGAATCTATGTTCCTCTTTCTGATTACCTTGTCATCTATGTTTCTAAAAGAATTTCTTGTAATTTTGATTGTTTTTCTTTGGTCTAACAAGGGTTGAAGGGCTAGTGTTTGGAGGGTAGTTCATATTATACCTTGGCATGAGAGGAATAGCATAGTTTAACTGATTCCATATTCTTACCAATTTTATCCAACTCTTTGAAGATCTGTTGGGAGGGGCAAAACACAGCTATTTGCCCAGTAGTGTACTTTGGAGGAGGAAAGCTCGAGGAAGATAACAACTGATAGGGTTCGTTCCATTTGGCAGTGGTAGGGAAAGGACTTCTAGATTCCTTTTTTGTCAAAGTGGGTTTGAAGAATTTTCTGCCTTCTCTTAAGGCTTTTCTTATTAAATCTATCAAAAAAACTGCAAGAGGTGACATAGTGAGAAGGCCTTAAGTAAAACACACACTGTGAATGGAAATCCTAGCAGAGCATCTTATGTCAACATGTGCTCTTGCTCTCTTTATCAGTAGCGGATGCATCACATTAAGGTCTACAGAAATCCACAAACACAGCCAAAGAACAGGAACTACAATCACATCTCAGTCATCAGTATCAGCATCATCAAACCCCTTTTTTCCCATTTTTTACATGGGCTCGGGGTGTCACATCAACTGTCTCCAACTCTCTCTCTCTCGCTCTCTAATTCAATGCCACTCTTCTACCTTCTTCGATATTCATGCCTGACTGTCTCAGTCTATCCATCTCTTTGTTGGATGTCCTCATTTCCTCTTGCATTCTTCCTGTCTGTCTGTAATCTTCTTTACTAGATTGCCTTCTGTTTTCCTGCACATATGCTCAAACCACTGTAATCTGTTCTCTTTGATCTTCTCTACAATTTGAGCTATTTGGCCCTCTGCTCCGATATCCTCATTTCTTTGTCTGTCCCACAGTGTGCATCCTAACACCCATCACAAGCACGTCATCACCATCACCTCTAGCTTCCTCAACTGCTCTGCCTTTACTGCCCAGGTTTCCATACCATACAGTAGTACTGATTCCATTACTGTTTTGTACACCTTACTTTTCAGCTACTTTGCTTTCTGTCACACACTACCCCTGACGCTCTGTGCCAGTTGGCTACAGCCCTCTGACTCTAGCTTTGACCTCTTCATTCAGCCTTCCATTCCTGTTTACATCAATGCAGGGATAAGATCTCTAGAATACAAAATAGTACTCCAAATGGGTCCCACTGCTAGTCTGCAGAGACAAACATTTTATTTTGCTTTATTGATAGTGTTTGTTCATTCTCTTTTTATGCCCCTGCCCCCACTCCCATAGGATTTGACCAATGGTTTGTTCAGCATCCCCAGACTGGGCAAGAGCCCACCAGCCCTTTCATTCCCTGTCTGGAGAGTCTGCCTAATCAGCTCAACCATGCCCCTAGGTGGGAAGGCAGGCAGCAGGGAGTGGGCCAGTCTGCTGAATCCTGTGAAACTCCTCCTAACCTTAGATAGCTGCCACCCCATTAAGGTTGTACACCATGTATGTAGCAATAGCATGTATGGCTACTTCTGCAAGTGAGCATCTACCCTCTAATAGGCATCCTTAATGGAGAGAGCCAAACCATCTCCTTTCCCCCAGGATGGGTGAGTCAACATTGCCCACTGACTCCTATCCTTCCTGGTGCAGCCCTTTCAGCACACCTACCACTAATCGAACATGAGTCATCTGGGTCTTAGGCAAGGCTTCATCCCCTTGTGCCACAGGACAGAGAAGGCAGCATCTGTTCATCCTTAATGTCTGAATTCCACTTTTACCCTCAATGCTGCCTTTTTATATTCTTACATACCTTAGGGTAATATGAAATGAATGTTCCCATATGCCTTTCCCTTTTTTGTTATGGCTAGTATCAACTTCCATTCTGTGACTGTATTGCGTTAATAGTTTTATAGTTTACCAGCTGCAGTAATTTATCCAAAAGCTAACTGATGTATATTGTGCAATACACACAAATGTGATTTAATATTTATTGTACTTAGTAGTGTCATTATGTGTATTGTTTGAATGCACAGCTTCATCAAAATCAGTGCATGGGTACTGCAAGCTGTGTCTCACAAATAACAAATATTATTTTCCATCTCTGATGAAAGCATCTGTGGTTACGGTATACAGTGATACTGATAAAATTCATAACACAAAAAGCTGAGCGGAAGAACAAGAACAATACAATACAATGAGGCACTGATCCAGGGGTCTGAGACTTAATATCAGGAGGCTGGCTATCTAGAATATACTGCTAAGGTCTTATTCAGTGCATGAAGTCTCACCTTCTAATAAAACACACTTGTATAACAAAAACAGACAAATACACAGAACTGCATTATTATGAGTTTTCAGATTGCATTTACTGACCTCTACAATATGTGTTACATATACACATCAGACTAGCAAGAAATCACGAAAGTATACTAGGTCATGTAAGAAGGGGTTAAACCGTTATCCATGCACAGGTCATATAGCAATTACAACTGTTACTGAAATGAAAGCCAGAAACAGGAAGCCAAAATAACAAGTCCCCAGGGCAGGCATCTGTCTTACATGATATCATTTGTCAGCTTTCCAGCATCTTGTGGTTGAGAACACAAAAGTAAAGTTCTGCATTATACTAGGAACATTATATGTTAATTATCAAAAGAATTCCCAAAGTGGACAATACAAGGCATTTCCTTAATAAAAAGTCAGATGTTCTGAAGCACTTGTACAAGAGCAGAGAGTGCAGTAATTGCCATGTATAGAAACACTCAGATTTTTGTTTAAGACTAGAGGAATGATAATAACATAAAATTAATAATACTAAATGAAAAATGCTGGTACCCACAAAAGTGAAGTCACAGACTTCTTACAGAGTGCATGTGTGTACATCTCTATTGTATATGTACAGTATTTTTATATACGTATTTAATGTGCAACATGAATGTAAATTTTTCATACAAAAAAAATATTTCAGTTATGTTTTTATGTTCATTTAACTTTTCTTTCACCTATTGCTCAAACATTTTTTCTATGACACTTCCATCTCTTTTTGTTTGTTATCCATTTACCTGAAATGTAAACAGTTTGTATTCCAGACACAGCAACTTACTTTAAGAACCCATCTTTAAGACTGATATGGTTTTATGTGATTACTAAACACCCGGAAAGCTTAGTGGATTGAAAAATCAAACCAATCTCATCTGTGTAAAATGGAGCCATTTGCTATACAGAGCTGAAAATATCATGTTTTGAATAGCCGGATATGAAAATTTCACGCTGTATTTTTTTCTGCAAATTTGGTATACAAATGTATATAATAGATGCCTTTCAAGATGTGTAAATGACTCAACAGGCAGCATGTTTGATGGTGGAACACTCAGAAGGCTGTGGGTTCTACCCCTACCCATGCTGTCTGCACTATGTTTCATTCCAGAAGTTGCAGTGCAGCATAAATAGGCTGCATTCTGAGATATCCTTTTGAAGCATGTTAATCTAGGGTCCCATCTGCTCAAGTTGGTGGGAGCTCAGGTGGAGATAAAAGAATCCTATAGCACTTACTGAAAGGAAAAGGCACGCCTCTCAACTTCTTAGTGCAAGAAATGTGAGCACAGCCTAAAATAATTGGGAGACAAAGCCACAAAATTAGGGACAAATTTTAAATATTGCTCTTATAAACCTAAAAAGTTGCTATAATAACAGGATTTGTGTTAGCATGCATTTTCTGGAGGATATGAAGTCTGAATCTCAACTGTATGTCATTATTTAGTGACTTCAACCTTCAGTGATTTGACATAAAACACAAATTTTAGAAGGAACAGACCAAAAAATATGAGGCCAAAGTCTGCGAGAATCTGAACAGTTGATCTATGGGAGCAGGAAATCTGTTTATTGAGAAACTCAGTAATACAGCTTAGTAACAGCAAAAATTACAAAAATAGCAATGTTATATTCATAAAATTATTATTATTTTAACACCTAGCAAAAAATACATTAGCAATACAAAATGTAAGCTACCTGTTGTGGAGTAAGTTCCCTTATAGGGTCTCCAACCTCTATGGAGTAGCTCATTCTCCCCAGGGCAAACAAGTAATAAGAAAAGAAAAAGCCTCTTTGTTTGAAGTAATCCACTGTTGTATTCCTGCAGGTATTCTTCAGGCAGCTAACCGGAATAGAATGTACATATTCTCAAAATGACAAAGTCAAGCAATAAAAACACAAAGCAATTCTTCTTTGAGCTTTACGTTGCCCACTTTATTCAAAGTAATGAGCACTTTCGTCTATCAGACTTCATCTAATACAATAGTTCTTCCTTACTTTGACTTTAACAGTTATATACACTGTGCAGCTCCTTATGAAAGTTAAACAAAGGAAAATTAGTACTACAGCATGAAAGCACACAAAGCATAACATGAACTACATAAGGTAAGAACTGATAAGGCAGAGCACAGAAGGGACTATACATATATTTATAGTTTGAATTATAAGGTAAGGTACAGTATCTGTATTATTTATACTTACATAGTCTGCACTTCTCAACTTGACACAACAATCTGAAGAAGTGATTAAGGGGGAAGCTAGCTGACTAGAAAATAAATATATATATAAAACAAATATAGTTTTCTGCAATGAAGTGCAAAACAAAGTATTTGAGATGTATAACTAGCCACTCAGAAAGAAATAGGAAATTGTATTAGTTAGCACTTTACATAAGCCCTATCATTTCTGCATACCACACTCCCATCAAGACTAAAAGTAAAGCAATACATAACAAAGATAAAATTTATTGTAGCTATAAAATCTGTTTAACATGATTGTTGCAGAGTTCCAGGTCAAAGAGTTATGTCTTCAAGGAGCTCTTGAAGATTGCTAGTGTGGAGCAGTTTTTTAACACAGTGGGGCAGTAGTTTTCAGAGGTGCACAGCTGCAGAAGCAAACAACAAATAACCAAATGTCTTTAAGGTACACCCTAAGAAAAACAATGTCCGAAGGTCCCAATATGGAACAATTAGCTCATTCATGTAAGATGGACTAATGTCATGCAGTGACAAAAAACACTAATGCCAATATTTTAAACACAAAATGAAATCAACCAAAAAGTCTGTATACTATCTGCAGCGTGGAAGTAAAACAGAGATCAAATAAGAAGGATCAAGGCAGAATAAAAACATAGACCTCTATCCATGAAGAAATCATTTACTACAATAAGAGAAGCCACAGTACTTGATGACTATACCATTTAGATTTATAGCAGTCTATGAGTACACTGACAGAAAAGTAGAATTGAAGCTGCATACAGGCAATGTTCTCAAAGATTTATTCAAAAAAAGAAGGTTCTTAAATGAGCAGCAACCTTCATGATTACGGAGCTCCAACAATGGTTTCTTAGGTTACAGGATAACCAAGGCCTTCTTTCATAAAGATGGAGAAAATGGCTCCCTATTGAAATACTGGTACTCATAGTGTTGAGTGCTGACATGCCAAAAAAAAGACCAAAAATATAGAATAGTGAAAATCAAACATTGCTCTTCTCCCTTAAACTTCTTGTTTTGCAGGGGGACAAGCACCCACACACCTTGAACCTTGTTTAAACTTATTCTTTTGCAGGGGGACAAGCCCCCACACCTCTGAACTTATAAATTCTAACTATGAGATTGCCATACCTCAGAAAAAAGGGGATATTTTAAGAAATATCCATCTTGGACTTTCTACAGTATATGTGAGTCAGTTTTTATTTTTTTGGCCATTCAGTCTCAGCATTTTGGGGTTTGCTAAAGTGGTTTCTGACATTTCATATAGTTTCCAGAGAAATTACATACCTCAGAAAGGATTCCAAACACACTCAGGGAGGCAGTAACTAGTCTGGAAGAACAAGGATCTCACAATCATGAGCTCATCAAAATCAGGACTACTGAACACATCCAAGCAAAGGAAAATCTACTTTTAGTCTCAAACAGAGCTCAGTCCATAGATTCTGAAGGTGGAAATGCATATCTAATAGAAACAACATGTAGGGGGAAAGATTAAGCAGGCAACTCACAATACTGTGATGTAAAGGCTTCTAGGATATTAACGAAAGATGGGCACCAGAGGCTGTTCGACACCCAGAAGAGTGTGACTGGGTGATGAGTCCCACGTTTGGGCCTTGGGACAGGAATACGTCTGCCATCTAATAGAGCACTTTGTCTGGTGGACCTCTTAGTGCTTATCCACATCAAGCTTGTCACTGCAAAGACATACATGTCTGCAATGATATTACATGTCTCCAGTGACATTACATGTCTGCAATGACATTGCATCCTTTACCTTTCTTGATGCTGAATGCAGTGCTCAAGCTCACAGCACAGCTCACACACCCTGAATGGCAAGGAATACACACAATGTGCAGCTAGAAACTCCAGAGCAGAGACTAACAACTTAAGCCACATGGATCACCTGCACTGTCTTTTAAAGTAAGATTATGCAGTAACAAAGCTAATAACTGAGGTATAACTTCTAAAGAGATTACAAAACTCTCTAGCTCAAGGCTGAGAAAGAGCTGAGACAAGAATATTGTCTCCACCTCCGTGTCTATAGCCATGACAACTTGGAAGAAAATCAAATGAAGCAAATGCCCTACTCAGTAGGCTGCAGTAGCAGTTACATGAACACACCCGAATCCCTTCACAGTGCAGAAGACATCCTTTGCAATATCCAAAATGCTTATTACATAATACAGAGTCAATAAGCATGTCAGTCAACTCTTATAGCAATATCCTCATACAAGCAGAATGGAAGGTTGACGAGAGGAAATCTACAGTTTATTTTCCTGCAGCCGATGCATAATGTTCAAGGTACTGTCAATGTAGGCCACTTTAAGCTCAGATGAAAAACAAATAGCTAGCCCTCCTCTGATTCTACCCCAGCTAAGACAATGAACACAGGAGACACCTGGAAGTACAGTGGATATAAGAGACAAAGATGTCATTAAGAAATGTCTTTGTGATAAATGAAAACCCATCATCATGCAGGTCAGATATGATGCCCATGCTTGCTATGGAGGGACCTCTCCTTTGTACGCATTACCTTTATTACATCAAAGGAGACCAGGTCCCACTGATCTGCCCAGGAAGACAAATTAAGACCATGGTTATAGCTCAGAGGTAAGACAAACATAAATCAATGAGCCATTTCACCTAAGGGCAGAGAAGAAAAGTTTGATTGACCAACAAGAGTACTCAGCCAGGAGTGGCTACAAACGTGTACCTTCTATGACTTTTCCTGTGTCTTCTCAAAATATGCAGGTGCCTGAAAATCTCATCCACAGAGAAAGAAAGATACATATGAGATGAGACAAAGAGGCAGAATGCCAGCAAATCACCCCACCATAAAACAAAAATCCTAACAAAGATTAATAAATAATCGCAAAATAAAAAATGGCAGTACATGTAAATACTAAATGAAAACGACGGTAAACCTAAAACCTGGAGGTAACTCAAGCAGCATCAACCAAAAAGAATGTATACTATCTGATTAGGCAGTGATTAACTGCTACTTAAAATAGCATTGACCAAAACTGAGGTAGTTAAAAATATGCATACAGATCATTCAATCCAATAAAAAGTTCAACTGACAAAACAAAATAATCCTGAATAAATTAAACAGGTATGTCCCAAAAAATGAAGCTAATTACAAACCATGTAATATGTTTTAAAAACGGTAAACAAAGATCTCTGAAAACCTATAATAAGTGAGAAATCAATAATATTTAATTTCTTGTCATCAATAATCAAGGAGGTACAATTTCAGAAATTCAGTAACTATGGTTAATTAACTAAGTCCACCAGGTGGCATGCAAGGATAAAGCCCTGACTATGGCCCAAGCAACCTGAGTTCAGTTACCAGCTTGTGGTGTGTGACAGAGCTGGCAGGGAGAATGGGTGTGCCTGTCTTGGGTTGAAGATCTATGCTGGTGTCAGCAAACTATTCTTTAATGCATTTATTTATTTTCATTTATTTATTTTATTTAGCATTTGTTTACTGGGAAAGTCTGACTTGGAATGGAGCCAATTTTCAGGGGAGGCCGGGGGAGAAAAGCTCTAGATGCATGTCTTTGTTACATGGGAGGAAACCGGACAACCCAGAGGAAACCTACACGAATGCAGGGAGGACATGCACACTCCACACAGAAGGCACTCCAGCCAACAATCGAACCGGAGAACCTTTTGCTGTGAAGCAATAATGCTAGCACTGCACCACTGCTCCGTTTAAGCTCTGATGGAGATCAGGACATTTGTTTGCTATTAGGCCACCTCCCAATGGCTCATCTCTTAGGCCACCCAATTGGGCCATTTCATTCCCCTTACACCTTAAGCAAGGGACAGGTTGACCATGGGGGGGGGGGTCATACTGCAGACCAATGGCATTTTTTGCCCTAACTCCCCCTTATGCAGGTTTCAGGCTTGCATTAGCTTTAGCCAGTGAGAAGAACATTCCCACCTGTGTGGTGTCTTGCTTATCTGGGGGCCCATCCTCCAGGATCATACAATGGGCCACTACAAGACTAGGCTCCATTGTCTCATGATTTCTTCAGCAGCTCCATCCTGCCCAGCCTGGAATATATTCTTCCATGATCTTCAGCACCACAAGCACACAGAGGCTACATTTCTCCCTAGCACTCAATCCCCATCACCTCTCCCAGAAAGAGAGATGAGCAGGCACAACACTGTCATTCCTCTCTGTATCCTTATAGGTTCCACCAGAGCAGAGGCCACTAATCGATCCTTGTTCACCTGGGTCACATGCAAGGTTCCTTCCCACTACACCACTGAGCTGATGGTGTGGAGATCAGGACTTGAAACAATCACTAAGCAGGGAATGTGGGAGGATCTAGGAGCATGGTCACCCTAGGGTCTGGATTAGGCATGTCCCCAGCAAGCCACAGCTCACTGCCTAACACAGGCTATAACTGAGAGTTAGCACAATGGGGGTAGAGTTCAATAAACCCCCTAATGCACATGACAGTGTATCTGGTGCTACCAACTTCTGACTCTCCTCCTCCTCCTCCCAACCCAAAGTTTCAAACTTCCCTTCCCACTCTGCCTGTGATGGCCTCTGACAGGAGGATACTGGATAACAACCAATAGCACCCACCTCACCTCACCTTCTCTTTATCAGGGTGGTCCCAGCTGTGGGGGTGGTATTTGGTCCAGAAGTCAAGATCGATGGGAGCAAGAATCAGCAGCTGACAGACAGCTGGGGGATGTTATAGTGAATAGTAAAAGAAAAAAAATAATATGTGTAATAAAGTAAACTAAAAAAAAGCAAATTGCCAGTCAGAATTAAACCAGTCGAGTTATGATAGAGAAATAAATACTCTGTGAATGAGTTCACTTTTCCAAAGAGTCTAACAAGGAATACAGCCCACGTAGCTTAAAACTAAAGCAGTGTCTTTCCAGCAAACCAGGCTCCTCTGAAACACTTAATAGAAGATAATTCAATTTTCATACTGCTGTAATAAATACTGTAAAACAAACTGAAAGGATGATGGAAAAACCAGATTCTGTGCGCCATTAAAATAAGTATGTTATTTATGTAAGGCAATCTTTACATCATCTAGAAAGTACCTTTTCTCATACTGGGCAAATGAGAGCTGACCTCTACCATATTTATTTGTAAATAAGACCTAACCAGACAATGAGGCCTAGCATGGTTTTCCAGGGTGGTCATGATATAAGCCCTACCCCAAAAATAAGCCCCAGTTAAGATCGACAACAACACATGACGGACATGTTGAATTATAAAATAATATTGACACCTGCTGACTGAGGTTATCGTACTCTGCTCACCATTTTCAGACCATTCAGGCACCCAACTTCTTCCCTTTGCAGAAAGTCATAAAATTCTTTCCATGGGAGTCCTACACGATTCTTACTGTAACCTTAATCATCATTCACACTTGATGGTTGAGATCCTTCGCTCATAAACACTGGCAGGTGTACTTTGATTGGTCAAAGTACAGAAAATGCGCGTAAAGAGCACACACTTCATAACAAACATCTGTGGTTGTGCCTTCTTAACCGTTGCCATTTTGTGTTTCCACTCCGGTCTCATAAGTCTTCAATTAACCCCCCCCCCCAGACAAAATGAATGCAAAAAGGAAGAGCTATTCCATCGAGTACAAGAAAGGAATTGTGGAGGACTCACAGAGAAAGAATCTGACGGCTTTCTGCAAAGAGAAGAAGTTAGATATCTGAATGGTCTGAAAATGGCATGCAGCATACGATAACCTCAGTCAACAGGCCGACAAGGGAAATGCTAAGAAGTGCAAGTGTGGTTCAGGTCAGCAACAATTATTTCCTGAGCTGGAAGACATCATCTGTGAATGGATTGCTAACAGCAGAGCAAAGGCTTTGGCTGTGCACAGGGCTGATGTTCAAGCATTTGCCCTTGCAATGGTACCACAATTAGAAATATCCCCAGAAAAATTCAAAGCATCACAACATTGGCTGGATGGCTTCCTTCAGTGATATGAACTGTCTCTAAGAAGATCAACAACACTGTTCAAGTTGGAAGATACTGAAGTTATTAAACGTGTACTTGCATTCAATCCTTTGTTGATGGCATCAACTTTTCTAAATACCAACTCTCCAACATGATTGGTATGGATGAAACTGCAGTGTTTATGGGCCAAGAATCTCAAACAACAATTGATCAGAGGGGTGCCTCGTCAATCTACATTCCTTCCACTGGTTACGAGAGTGCACGTGTTACCTGTATTTTGGCAATTCATCCAGATGGAAAGAAAACACCACCTCTAATCATTAGTAAGGGCAAGAAAGATAAGACTGAACGTATTTCAGGCATTTACATTCTTAAAACTGAAAAACGCTGGTGCACACAAGCAGTTATAAGGAAGTGGGTCGATGTAATGCTGCCACTTGTTTTGCGAGGTGGCGAAAGAGGTCTGCTAGTCTAGGATTCAGCTAGCACTCACATCGCTAAAGGCATCAAGAAATTCCTTGCATGGTGAAGAATAGACCAAATAATGATTCCCGCAGGAATGACTGCCTATCTCCAGACTCTTGATATTGCAATAAACAAGCCATTCAAGGATCATTTGTGCATGGAACTCAATGACTACATTGAAACAAGAATGGAGAGAAATCAGCATGGAAACTTTGTGAAGCCTAGCCTGCAAGAGGTCGTGACTTGGGTGAAAAATTCATGGGATAAAAGTCACTGACAGCTGGTTGCCAATGCACTACGAGCAGGCTACTTGGACAAGCAGTGCTCATTTAAGGAGAGCTCTATTGCTGGGCATGACAGATTGGGGCCAATGGTTCTACAGGAAATGGAGTCATAAGAAATTCAGGCCGGAATTCAGGGGTTGGAGATTTATGACAATGTTCCAGAAGAAGATGACATGACTGTATTTGAATAACTTTTCCCATTATTGGGGCAACAGAACGGACTGCTTCTGCTTTCAGTTTTATTTCCCTCCTCCAATACACATGTACTGAGATTTTTCTGCACTTTCTGTTAAGCATCAAATATTGCACTGTAAAAGCCAAGGTGTAGATATTCTGAAGTTGAAATGTTTGTTGCACTGTTTAGGTAGAATTCTCACACAACTGTTAACGCGTTACTTAGAACTGTTGTCCAATAACAGAAAAGTACCAAATAAATGTCAGTTTGTGTACATGAATAAATGTTGATTTTTGTGCATGAATAAATGTCGATTTGTGTACATGAATAAATGTTGATTTTTGTACATAAATAAATGAATAAATGCAGATTGTTGTACGGGGAGGGGGGGGTAAATAATGCATCCCCTGATAAAAAGCCCTAACGCGTATTTCGGCGGGTGAAAGAGTATAAGACCCGGTCTTATTTTTGGGGAAATACAGAATATAGGGAGACAAGGGAAACCAAGAAATAACAAAGTCTGTATTTCATGTGTGACTTACTAGTATTACTTACGTAATAATCTGATATGTGCATGATTAGTGTGATACTAACATGTGTGTTTGTTCTGTGGAAAACATCTGCATGTGGTAAACTACTGTCTATACATAGTAACCAAGTCCTCTGTGACCATTAATGAAAATCAGTTATACACTTGTACTGTCTCCTGTATACAGCTGTTGTAGGATATGACATACAGGTATACAGTAATGTGTGTTCACAGCCAAGTCATGAGAAGGAAAATCCACACTATATATAATCAATATGTTATCTACAATTGTTCTCAGTAGTATCACACTAATGTACACTGCCTTCACAGCTTTCTTTGCCTGAAACTGTTCACTACTATTAGTGTCATATGGACATATCCCTTCTGAGGTATTCCAGCCTATGTGTGTACAAGTATTCATCTATAAGTATATTTGTAAGACTAGACTATATGTGTATACCATATATATATATATATCTATATATATATATATATATCTATATATATATATATATATATATATATATATATATATATATATATATATATGTGTGTGTGTACCAAAAAGTCCCATAAATAGATAGATGTATCTGAGTGGGGCGTGTGTGTGAAAATACACACACACACACACACACACACACACACACACACACATATATATATATATATATATATATATATATATATATATATAGATTCACTTCATAATCTCGAAATACTGAAATATCAGATTTCAGTATCTCGAGACCATGAAGTCGAAAATCCATATAACCAAAACCAGACAACCACGACACCCAAAACTGCGAAACCACAAAACCGCGAAAACACACAGCACATAGTACACAACACATACAAACACAAACACACATACCTCCTGACACTTTCAAAAAAGCAATACAACACACACGCACACAACTAAACAAACACACACACCTACCCTTACTATATGCAGGGGGGCTTGCAACCCCCCCTACTTAAATATACTAACTCAAAGGTCGCAATACATACACACACATACGAAACACCACAACACAAGTAACATTCCCCTCGCACACACACATCACTGTAACAAAACACATTAATGCACACCTCAGCCCCTGCCCAAAACCCTTAAACAAAAACACTTACCTGAATCCATGCACACAGCGCAACACCAGAACCGCTAATTCAACATCTCCAACATGCGAGATTTTGAATTTCGCGCTTCTGGTCTTTCGAGGTTTTCGGCTTTCTACTTTATAGGCTCGAAATTCTGAAATTCGATATTTCAGGATTTCAAGTTTATAAAGTGAATATATATATATATATATAGGACCACTATATAATCCCAAAATTCTGAAATATCGAATTTCAGAATCCTGAGATTATATAGCTGAAAGCTCTAAATACCGGAACACCAGAAGCGCGAATTTCAAAATCCCAATGTTCGGAGATGTTGAAGGAGCGCTTCTGGTGTTGCGGTTTGTGAATGGATAGGTGGAAGTTCAGGTAAGCATCTATGTGTAAGTGTGTTGGTTAGGGGCTTTAGTGTGTATCAGTGTGTGTTGTGACTGTGATGTGTGTGAGGGGAATGTAGGTTTGTGGTGGTGTTTTCATGTGTGTCTGTGTAGTGCGACCTTGGAGTTATATTTAAGTAGGGGGTGTGGGGGGGGGTACAGCCCCCCTGCTTGTATGTAGAGTAGGTTTTAGTGTTTGCGTGTTGCTGGAAGGTGTATGTATGTGTATGTGTGTGGTGTATGGTTAGTATAGTGTTCGCGATTTTAAAATTAGCTCTTTATGGATTGTAAAGTGAACCCATATATATATATATATATATATATATATATATATATATATATATATATATATATATATTCATGTGTATGTATATATATATATATATATATATATATATATATATATATATATATATATATATATATGTAGATACACACAGAGATATACAGTTGCACTCCAACATGAACAAAATGTTCGTTTAGTTAACATGGCAGTTGTATGGCAGTTTTAAGCAACCATTTAATTAGTCAACTTTGTTTGCAGGTGACTGTGCTTTGACTGCAATGGAATGTTGGGTACTGTATCATAGACATGGCTTCACAACTGTGGAATTAGCACATGTAAGTAAGGGTAGAAGCAAAGAAAATGCAATCTTTTTTATGAGTTTGCAATGTGGTGTGTTTTGCACCCATGCTTATAAAATGTTCCAAATTTTGCCTGCAAATTTTGCCTTCCATCAGTCCACATTTTTGATTTGCAGCTTAATCCTATAGCGGCCCCAGAAACAGCTACCGACATTTACATAAAAGGCCTCACAGGAGATGCACAAGGGACACTTTTGCCTGTAATGCCTATAAGAGAAGCAAATTTATGGTTAAAGGTCTTACGTGGTCCCTGGGTATTTTAATTGTAAGTCTGCTAATTTAATTTATGTTGTCTTGTGCTTCTCCTCTAAGGCTTTTTGTGTACTGTGAACAAAAAGAACCTTTAGTAGATGAGTGTATTAGTAGCACTTTAAAATTAAGACGAGCAAAATTATGATTTGCTTGTATTGTTTATTTTGAAATCAAAAAAAATATTGTATATATGTATTTATTGCAACAAACAAAACAAACTTACACAAGCTTGGATAGTTTTTACCTATGAGTACATTTTACACTTTTAGAATATTTATTATGTCTTGTTCCTAAACACATAATTTAATGTAAATCAAATACATGAGACTAGATGGGTTATTCTGTTTTAGTGTAGAAGATATTTATGTTTACAAAATTTTACTATTCACAACAATTTTAGTATTCACAATAATGTATTAAGTCTTTTTCAAGGATTTTAAGAATTCCTGTTTTAATTGTACATAACTGATTAATTTCTTTGTATTAAGAGACTTTTCTAATATTTATATAGTTTTATTTATTGGATGTACAAGAATTAAAATTTTAAGTCGTGGTATTGCTAAACACGTAGAAAGCAAATGTAATTTACTAATTAAGAATGACTAATTCAATTACTGTTCAATTAGAAATAATTAAAATGAATTTGTGGATGTGACGACCTAGCTATATAAGCACTGTAAAAGGAACTAGTGATTATCTTGAAAAAGCCTGACATAGACTCAGGCGAAAGCGCTTGTGTGGATATCACTTTTTACTGTTTGCCTGCATACTGTGTGTTTTTTTGTGAATAAAAGAATGTATTCGTTTCATCCAGGAAGAGTTCATTGGACTCCCTTCTTCTCCTGCCTGTGTTTTATAAGTTTTTGTTGGGACTGAGTTCGTGTTGGATTCCTTTTGTAGAATATTCACATCATTTGGGGATTCAATAATGGCTCCCAGTTTGCAGTCATCTGTGAACTTTGTTAGCCAGAGTCCCTTAGTGTTGGCCTGTACTTCAGAGAAGTAGATGCCAAACAAGAACAGTCCCAGGACTGAACCCTGATGTACTCCACTTGTCTGGAGCTGGATTTGGAGTCGGCTACTTTTATAGTCTGGGTTCTGTCAGTAAGCCAGTTGGCAACCCATCGAGTGACGTAGGGATTTATGCCCAGCTTAGTAAGTTTATCTATGATTCCAGAATGGGGGATGGTGTTGAAGGCTTTACCCTCGTCCACAGCTCTGGAGACTGATTCAAAGAAGTCAGTCAGGTTCAGGAGACAAGATTGGCCCTTCAAAAACCCAAACTGGGTGGAGTCCAGTGTTTGAAGGTTGCCAATGGCTTTGTTTATAAGTTCCATGATAATGCATTCCATGCCCTTGAAGATCAGGCTCGTCAGACTGATGGGACGGTAGTTCCCGGGATCCATATAAAATGCATGTGTGTGTGTGTGTGTGTGTGTGTGTGTGTGTGTGTGTGTGTGTGTGTGTGTGTGTGTGTGTGTGTGTGTGTGTGTGTGTGTGTGTGTGTGTGTGTGTTGTGAATATAAGTGTTACAGAGCTACATCTAGCTCTTCCTCATGCAACAAAAAAGTCTTTCAAACAAACTATCTTTCAGTGAAACTGACTTTTGACACACACATACACATGTACTGTAAAACAGTGTGTGTGTGTGTGTGTATACATATGTAGATTTTTGTCACAAGTGATATATATATGTATATGTTTATATATATATATATTATATATATATGTGTGTGTGTGTGTGTGTGTGTGTGTGTGTGATGTACACAGCTGTAGCTTACCATATTTTAGGAACTCATTATGCAGTACCAAAGATGGCATGTGCATATCTCTACATTATATTTAAATGTGTGAGTCTGTCTGCCTTACCTGCTTTCTTTGTCTGCCTGCCTACCTGTCTGTATTTATGTATATTCAGTGGGGTCTGTTGTGTAAGTGCTTATATATCAGTTCCAGGTGCTGATGGCAATGTGTGTGTTACTCCATTCAAACTGCAGAACACAAATGAGTCGTATAACAATTTATACTTCATGCTATAAACTTGTAATGCACATTGTGCAATCCTCAGCCACCTATCTGTAGACACGTATCCACACTGACACAATAGTATCTATGTTCCAACATCATTCTTTCAGAATTGCCCACATGCTTAAGCCTCAGCAAACATGGTATAATATTCAACATATTGGACAGATTGTTTTGGAATCTGGGCCATTAATCAAAACAAGAGAATAAAATTAAGACAGAAGAACTCCATACAGATACAATAGTCCTCTAACACTGATGTTGAACTATAGAAGGCAAAAGTACTCCAGTGGCAAAATAAGAAATTTAGCCAAGAGAGGTTATAAGACAAATATATTGTAGATTCTAAATCAAACTATCAAAATCTCAGAAGGATGGCATAGTATGTAAAATATTACAAATAGTTAAAATATGATAAATAGAACAACAAGGGAAAATATGGCAATACAGAAAGTCAGAATTATACCCATTGATAAGCTCGATGGGAAGGAATATTAGGGGTGGAGAAGAACTAACAAAATAAATTAATATAAGGGGTATATTAAAGATAAAGTAAGCAATGGAATGAGTACCTCTGTAAGAAAGAAGTGATATAAGCTAACATGGCCACCATATCTAAAGTAAAACGTAAAACAGTCTAATTTTATTTACAATTTGTTGACCAGATTAGTCCAACTATGCCAATAGCCTCTTTTAATATTTCTACTAACTAGGGGAAATTTTGCTAGGACATCAGGAAACTTGCTCTATTATTTTCTATAAATGCCATGGGATCTTTTACATCCATGAGTGCTAACACTAATTCAGTCAGACAGGGCCACAGTTCAATGTCTCACCTGAAGTATGGCACATTCAGGAGTGCAGTACCCCCCTTAAGTTACCCTGCAGTGCTAGTATTGCCAAATGAATCCTACTAATTACACTACTCACCCTAACTATCTGACCCCTCCAATTTTAGGCCTGTAGCTATTCTGTCTCCACTATCTAAGATTCTTGAGAAGTGCATTCATAAACAGCTCCTAGATCATCTTCTACAAGAAAATCTCCTAATCCCTACCCAACACAGCTTTCGCCCTTACCTCAGTATATCCACAGCACTAGTATCTTTCATACAGGCTATCTCTAGACCTCGAGACAACAATAAATTAGTCTCCTGTCTATTCCTTGACCTCTCAAAGGCTTTTGACACTGTCTCCCACAATTTTCTTCTATCTAAACTTTCTATCCTTAATCTCTCCAAGTCTACTCTTTGCTGGTTTGCTAGCTACCTCTCAAACAGACTACAGTCTGTAAAATGCCTCTCTGCATCCTCCCCCTTCCAGTCCATACCGGGATTCCCCAAGGCTCCATTCTTGGACCCCTACTATTTAACATTTTCACTAAAAAACCTCTACACTTCCTGTAATCACTCCATTAATACAGTATGTTGATGACTCTACAATAATTTCCTCCTCTGACAATCTCTCTCACCTCCTCACTCTTACTCAAGAATCTCTCCACTCAGTTGAAAAATGGCTAACTTCCAAACAGCTCCTTCTCAACACTAAGAAAACCAAACATCTCCTCCTCCTCCCTAAATCTCTCCAACACCTCAAAGCTACCTTTACCATCTCTTCCCTCAACAACACAACTATCAAGGTTGAATGGTACACTAAATTACTAGGGTTCACAATAGACAACCAACTAAAATTTTATCTTCACCTACAACACTGCATTAAAAAGACACATCAAAACTTGACCTGCTTAATAGAAACACAAATTTCCTCACAAATGAATCTAACCTCTCTCTTACACAAGGCAATCTACTACCCACCCTACTATAGGCCACCCCAATTCTTATTACCCTAGAAGCTAGTCTTTTGTCTAGGCTAGAACTCACTTATAATAAAAATGTTAGATTTGTTTCAAATCAACCCTATCACTCACACCATTGCCCATCTCTAAAAAAATTGTAGTGGCTTGAATTGTACCAACAACTCCTTCTGCCTCAGCTACACCTGACTCACTCCATCCTAAACCAACCCAACTCCTGTCCTACTCTCTCAACTCTCATCCCTCTCTATACTCCTAACCGTATACTCCATAGCTCTGACCAACACCTCCTGGAGATTTACAAACCCCCCCCCCAAAAAAATTGGTAAACTTTTCCACAATCACTCAGTTGCCAAAGCATGGAATAAACTGCCACTGTATGTAAGAACAATTACTAACACATTGTTTCAAAAAAAAAACATTAAAAGACAACCTATTAAACTCCTGGACTTGCTCTTTCACCAACCCAACATAATCTACCCCTCCCACTGTTGCAACTAACCCCTCCTTCCTCTAATTCTTTTTCTCTCTACATGTTACCTAACTTTATTTTAAACCTCCACCTGTTCCATAAAATAGGCCATACTACATTCTCTCTGGCCCTGATGTGATGTTATAGTTTATACTGATCTTACTTCGTGCTGTACATCTGTAATTAATTGTATTGTGTTTAAGTATAGGATGCAATTTTATGTGATTAATGTTATACTCTATGCTCTATAAATTTTTTACTGATCTTACTTCATGCTATATATCTGTAAGTAATTGTACTGTGATTAAGTATAGGATGTAATTTTATGTGATGAATGTTATACTTCATTTTATATCGTGTATGTTTAAACTGGAGCTTTTCTCCTCGGGCCTCCACTGAAAAAGGGCATCTGCCCAGTTGGACAAATGTCAAATAATAATTGGTGTGGAAGTGAACCTAGATTCTGCTGCACCACAGGTGACTATTTTATGACCCGTGTCAAGTATGCACTATCTGAGCCTCTGCTTAAACTGCTGATCCTTAGTCTATGCACTTTGTCCCTGATGCTTGAAGAACAGCCACTATAGGTGCTCTAGACAAGAGTGGCCCTTCTACAGACCCAGGTAATTACAGACCCATGAGCTTCACCAATCGTATCTGCAAAGCCATGGAACATATCATAGCAGGACTCATTTATGCAGAAAAGAGCATCCTCATTGATTAGGACTCCACTCCATTTGGATTTGTCACGGGCAAGTCCTGTCTCCTGAAACTAGTAAACTTCTTTGAAAATAAGCTGTAGACAGTAGTCACTCTGTGCACAATACTTATCTTAACCTGGTCAAGGCTTCTCTCCCATGCTGTTATTATTGAAAATTTAGACAAAATTAATGTAAATCTCTATGTCGTCCACTTGAAAACAGGCTATCCAACAAATCCCAAGAAGTGAAAGTTACCTGCATCCTCCCAGAACCTAGAATTGTAACTAGTGGGGTACCGCATGGATGAGTGCTAGGCCCTTTTTTGTTTGGCATTTATTTTATATACATCCAAACCAATATCCCTGAAGTGTGTCTGACCAAGTTTGCTGATGACTGCAACCAGAAATTGTTATCCACTCCCCCACTAATACTAAACTGTTCCTCAAGGGCTGCAATATACTCTTACCTGATGTGCTAAAATTGGTCTTAAGCTAAATACAAAAATGTGCAACATATTAGCAGTCAGCAAAAGAGCATTTCCTTCCTCATATGTTATAGGTGGTACCACTCTTCAAACAGATTAAATTATATGAGACCTGGATACTTACATCGACAACTCTGTCTCTCCTTCGATCATCATGTTTCCATATTGTTAGGAAATCCTTCTATCTGGCCCAGTTAATTTTCAAGGGAGTATCTTCAAGATCAAAATAAGTACTGTAATCACTGTATTCCTCTCTTATTAGACACCCAGCATCCAACACAATGTTCCATTTGGTATGAGCAAATCCAAGCATATCACTGAACTGGAAAGGTGACAATGATTTTTAATGAAAAAAAAATAAATAAAAGCCTCAAATCCTTCAACTATCCAATAAATCAGCACAGCTCTGCTTGCACTCAGTATTTTCCAGCTGTTCCAAGGTGACCTGTGTCAAACCTTCTGAGCCATAAAAGACTCAGTCCTATCTGACCTCCTGTTTCTTTGCAAAACCAGTGGCTGCACAAATGCCTATACTGGGGGCCTAAACTTACACTAGCAAATAAACAAGATTCACTGGAGGGAGGGGCTCCTAACTCAATTTATTCCAAGCCTGTGGAATACGTTACCACTAGAGGTCAAGCAAAGTGTTACTTTGTCTGCCCTTAAGGCTAGTCGTTATGATTACTTGGGTAGACATAAATCTAAACCAGGGTTATTATGTTTGGCCCTGCTTGGTTTGGGAGGTGGGCACTATTAAGCATTCATAAAAGGTGAAAAGAAATTTTAGGTGTGTCTGCTTAAAGATGTGCTGTATATGGCTAGGACTTTTATGGTCCCTGTCATCACATGCCTGTTACTGTTTTTATGTTTCTTTGATTTAACTGCCTATATAGTTTAATGTTAGCCGAGTCCACTAAGGTTAAACTGACTACATTATTCAAAATGGAACCAAATGGGATGTAAATCTGTGACAAACTATTGGTGAGGAGTACTTATTGTGGACATTGAAGATAATATATCTAATACCATCAAAGCCTATCATGGCATTCTAGCAAATGTGCTAGTGTAGTAGGACTCTAAATAGCTTAATTTTTCCTTATTTGTTATTCCAAGTCATATAAGGTTAAGCCTTGCTTTCCATCTGTTGGCTTGTGCTAATTTTAGTGATTTAAGTACTAATATTGTAGTAAACATAGGTGGGTGTCTTTGCTGACTATTATCACCATGTTTTTTTTCCTTAGGAAACTATAGCAACATTTTAAGTCATTCCTTTGCTGGTGCCTCCTAATACTTTCCCAGACTTTTCCTCACTTACTTACACTGTTGAATTTCTGACCTGTTCTTCAGGTGATCTCAGAAATGCTAAAAGATAAAATCTCTCCATAACATCCTGTGTCCACCACTGAGGCATTACAAAATGAGCCATGCCTGGCATATGTCCCATTGGAGGTGCCAGGAAAACATATTCACAATTCACAAAATGTTCAAACCACCTCAGCTGACACCTTTCAACCCACAGAACCAATAGCTGTTCTCTGAAATCCTCCTGGTTTGTTGATCTCTTTACTCTGTCATGGAGAATGAATTTAGTTGTCCTATCGGAGGAACCTAATTTCTGTTGCTTTTATGCATGACCTCATCTCTTCAGGCATTACCCAAAACTTATGACTATAGATAAGGACTGGGATGCAGACTGACCATTAAACTGAGCAAGTGGTCACATGCCTTATCTCAATGCATAATTGCCTTATCTAAGTCCAGAAATCAGATGTTGACTAGCAAACTCCTGTGATCCCTCCAATATCTGTAAAAGGGCTAAGAGATAATTTACTGTTCTGTCACCAGGATTAATTCCAACTCTGTCCTCCTATATGAGACAAAGAAATGGTTTTGGATATCTGTGTCAGTCATGGAGTATCTAAACCAAATTCCATGCTAGAACACAAAGATGCTCATAGGTTTTCTTAACACCAGATTACTTTGGACCAGAGATCAATGACTGACTCTATAGTTGTGTCATCAGACCTGAAGCCATATGTAATGTTGGGATCTGCTAGACTGAGTCTTGAAACATGGAGGCGGTCTGAAAAACAGACTTACACATACTAAGTCCGAGATGGCCATTTCTTGAAATATTCACTTTTGTATAAGTTAGGGAGGTGTGTGTGTGTGTGTGGGGGGGGGCTTGCCCCCCTGCAAAAAAACAAATTTTAAGGCGAAGAGTGATGTTTGAGACTTGCTCTTGTCCTGTATTTTGAATATCCTTTTTTCCAAGTGTCAGCACTCGCCATTTCGAGTGCCGACATTGCAATAGGGAGCCTTTTTGTAATGTTAACTAGATAGTTGTGAGCAGGGTCATATAGCATCTGCGATGGCTGGACAGATTAGGGAAAAACAAACAAGTAGTTAGGGTGTCTGAGAAATTCCTAGCAAATGCGTATGTAGAGACTGAGTTGAAATCCCACTTCTAAAAGAGATTCGCCCATGTACCTCTGGAGACTGTAGATATGGAGTGTCAATGCATCCTCTTCAAAAATGCAACAGGTGAGGTAGTAGCAAGAACCTGTGACCAAAAATTAGTTAATTATTGTCATGGCCGTTACCATAGAAGCCACAGTTGGACACGAGTAACATGGACAGTCATCAGATTAAAGAGAGTGTCATTCTGTACAATGTTGTCAGGGGATTCTAAATCTGATAATAGTTACTGACAAGTCAGAAAGCCATCAGTAGTCACCAAAGTGAAAGCATGCCAAAGAATACAGTCTCCTGCCACCTAGGACAGCAATCTGTGCTAAGTCTCATCATAGGTGCTATACACTCAGCAGTGAACCACCCACTGGACGACACAGTGGTGCAACGATTAGCATTGTCACCTCACAGCAAGAGGTGCTCCAGTTCAATTCTCGGCTGGTGTGCCTTCTGTATTTAGTCTGCATGTCCTCCTTGCATTCATGTGGGTTTCCTCCGGGTGCTCCGGTTTCCAACCGCATTCCAAAGACATGCGTCTGGAGCATTTCTCCCCAGGCCTCCGCTGAAAATGCACTCTGTGCCAGTCAGACTTTCCTGGTAAACAAATGTTAAATAAATAAATAAAATAAATACTGGAAAACACAGTCACCTGAGGAAAAGAAATCAAAATTTGCAAAAAACAACAAAGGTATAACCTTTATATCTCCATACCAAATACTTTCCAAATATTGGCTGCACCTTATTATCCTCTGCATGAAAACAATGAAAAAAAAGAAAGAAAGAAATGGAACACACCCTTGGAGGAGTGGCATGAACTCCTCGAATGAATTTTACTTAACACCAAGAATGCAAACACAACTCTCATTGCTCAAATAGAGAAACTGAGTAACATGCAATAATAGCCCCAGAAAACCATGTTCCTGTAGCATTTCCTACAAGACGTTCTCAGGTACATAGTCATATTCCTTCTCCAGATCCATAAAACACATGGAGATTTGACTGGCAAATTCCTATGATTCCTCCAAGTGCCATGCCAGGGCAAAGTATTGATTCACTGTTCCATGGCCAGGACAGAATATGTATTGCTTCTGCTGAATCAGAGTTTTAACTGTCAGAGTCTCCTTTCCAGTAGCCCAGTATATACTTTGCCAAAGAAGCTGAGGAGTGTTCTTAGGTAGTTACTAGGCTAATGACCAATATGGCTTTTTTAAGCCTAATCGTGCATTCCAACCCAACCTAATTTTGTCCTTGAGTACCTTGTGCATCTATTAGTATGGGGACTATGTTTGTAAGGAGCTAAGGGATTTTTTGGGGGGAGTGTTAATTGAAGATCATGTTACTTACTGACCATCAGTGTGTGATTCCTCTAACAATGGAGCACACCATTCTGCCCTTCTCTTTGAAAATTAAGCTAGCACCACTCCAGCTTTAGGCCTAGTGGAACTTTTCCTGCCTTTACCACAACATTGAGAAGTTACATTAATCATTATACCCCAACAATGTCTACCACTGTCAGCATTTCTGGCTGGCTCTCACCTTGTCCTAACGCCTTGCCCTGTTTGAATATTAAACTCACTGCCACATCTTTTTAATCACTGTTGATGATGGCTCAGGGAAAAAGATCTGTGACTCTCAGCTCCAAGATCTAGATATCAATCCTGATCTCTGGTTTATATCTGTCTGGAGTTTATGTGTTCTTTCAGGATCTGCATTTTTTATGGATCCAGCGGTTTCCTTCCACTTCCCCAAAAAAATGCTGTCTCAATGGCTACTCTAAACTGCTCATATAAATTACATTTACCCCATCCCTCATGGCCCATGTTGTGGCTGAAGGGGGGTCCATGATGACAAGCTCTCTTACCTGGTTAAATGGATAAATAAATAAATAAATCTCACATACTGTACCATGACATCTAATGTGCTAAAATATGATTGCTAATTAAGGGTCAATTTTAGAATTACAAATATCATTGTATATATGCACAGATCCCTGCACTCATCTCATCCATAATCACATCTATGACATCTTTAATATTGTAGCACAACTGAATTGTTTTTAGTAATTTCAAACTTTAGCCAAACAGGGATACAGAAATTATACTTGCACATTTCCTTCCCAAATTCAGTCTCATTCAAATTATCATCACTTCAAATAAGCCACATTAGCAAATCATACCCTGTCGGACCAGTTCTTTATCAGCACTAGAACCACAATCCAAATCATTATGGGCAAGCCACATACCAGTTAATTACTATATTAATTGTAGAAATGGTCTAAATATCACAAACATTGATTTCCCATGATCCCTCATTCCCAGTGCAGTATACTGCTACTGTGCTGCTTGAATTGGTTATGCTATGTGGTAGCCTGTATTTAACTCATCAACATCCTCTGTACAAAGAATGCAGTGTCGCATCTGCACAGAATGTGTTAGCTGTGCAGGCTGCTTGACTGTAATGGGCCTACAGTACTGAGGTATGTTGACTGACAGACCTCAGTCAGTACTATTAATTGTAATTACACAACCAAATTAAGCAGCTTGAAATTGTTAGAACACATTTAACTAATGAACAAAGGGAAATGTTATCTTTAGTTTCTCAGTTAAATGCACTTCAAGACATCTAATCTGCTTTTCATAAGTAGCTCTCAATGTCACAGAGGCAGCCACCAGCGTGAAAAATTTCACACCTCATTAGCCACAGCACTAGCAGCATAAATGACTTAACTCTCAAGACCCTAACATTGCCTTACAGCATTTTTGGACATTTTATTACAAGTACGGGGCAAGTACTAACCTTTTTCTAAGCAAAATCTGAAAGGGAACTACGTACTTTGAATTGTCTCTGATCTTTTAAAAGAATGTCAGAAGATGGATGGCTCCTCTTGTCTCATGACTGAAATTTGTCTTCTTATATGACAAGTGCAAATTACTACAACTATTACGGTACCAAACATTTCTGGTGTTAAGGGCAGACACATAACCCCTGCTCCTCTGGCTTTAGTTTAAGCAATACACTCTTTACTGACCATTGCCCACTTGTCACTGTCTTTGTTGATTATGTTCTAAACACGCCTTCTCGCAACATTTCATCAACAGCATTGCACTGTTCCAGAACTCTCTCATGGACATCATAATAGACCTACTCTTCTCATCATTGTCTTTACAACTTACTGCTCCAAAAAATTAACCAGCTAACAGACAGTCACATGGCATACGTACCACAGTCAGGTGGTCTCTACTCAAATATTTCGCATGTTTGTAATGGAGACGTCAAAAACACACCAGCAGAACCAGCATGTATGAGCATAAAAAAGTATTTTCCAGGGATCAAGCCCCCCTTATGACCTCCGCTGTGAGCAGCTTTTCTATGCCTCACCACTTTCCTTAAATGTAATATTTCCATGCTCATATAACCAAAGGGAAAACAGAAGCACCTTCCAGACGTGAGAAAAATATTTGCACATTCCACAATTTCACAATACAGTGATCAAACATAAATCATCGAGGAGTTTTCCATTCTGTGAGCTTTCATCAGATAGAAGCTCTCCCATTTGGGGCATTTAACGCTCATTATTGTTACTTATTTTACACCCATCTGACGGCACTGATCTCCAGAAGTCTTCATGTGTTAATTGCTATCCACAGGAGAGGTAGTAAATGTTCCTAGCACTCCCTACATCCTATTCCTTTGTGCAGTGTACTAGCCAAATGGATAGAAGAGGTTGCATCTAAGTAATCAAGGAATACATTTACTGCAGCAACTTGCTTTATGAATTCAAAAACAGATTCTGTAATGGGTGGAGTATCCTTACTATGCTGTGGCCTCCAGTAACTTAACTCATCTCCTGTTTTTTGTTGCATTTTGTGTCTTGCTCTATTTTTTCCTCTTTACTGTGTGAAGAACTTTCCATTCTGAACCAGAGTCCTTCTGCAATGAGGAGCATGGCAAAGTAGTTGGGGAACCATTCTGTAAGAGTCTGGATCAGGCAACACGCCTGTCTATTTATACTGACTACAGCTGTACCTCAACAATTTTCATGCCGGATCTCAGAAAACACATACAAATACTCCTCACACCATTTTCAGAATACTCATGCAAGTATTGCTTATATTACCAACATTAATAACTACTGTATAAACATCCAGTTTAACATGATCAGTTGAGAATTTCTTAAGAAAAGAAAAAAAGATCTATGGACTAAGGGCAGCTATCATGAAGTGGAGATGGGGTACCATGAAAGAATGTGCACATAGCAAGAAAAGTGCATCAGTGATGCATCATTACTGTTAAGACATCACCATAGGACAGGTTCACAGGTTCATAGGTAAGTACTAGGCTATTGGCCCTAGGGCCTGTACAAGCCTAGCCATAAAGATTCCCTGGCTTTCGCCACTCAAAAATTATTTTCCTGTGCCCCTGTTGAGCAGATCCACAGAAGTGATCCCCGGGGTGAATTTCCTATCTCCCAACTAATCGTCAAGATTTTTCTTAAAGGGTGCTAATGAGGTGCTCTGCTTGACATAAATGGGCAGTCTGTTCCAAAGTATGGGGAGTCTCTGGGACAAGAACCTATCCTTCCAGCATGTTTTGTTTATTGTGGTGACAAGGTTTAGGTCCCTGGAGTGTGTGGCTTGGGGGGATTGGGATTTCTGTAAGTGTAGCATGTCCAACAGCTCTGGGTTTGACATGGCTTTGTATATTAGGCAAAGATCGCCTCTGAGTAGGCAATATGCAACGGAGTAGAGCTGGAGTTTTTTGAGACGGCCTGCATAGGAAATCTGTTTGAAGCTGGTGATCCTCTTTGTGAGGTATTTCTGTGGCCTTACCAGTTGTTGTAAATGTCTTGTGAGGTACATACCAAATGGGGCATTGTACTCTATAATAGGTCTAATGAGGGATGAGTAGAGAGGAACAATGACCTCCTTTTTTCTGGATGAGAAACCTTTTGTGATGAGGTGTGCCATGTAGAAGGATTTCTGGACTACTGTGGTAATGTGGTTAACAAAGGAGAGACTACTGTCCACCTGTGTCCCTAGGTCTCTTATCACACTTTCAGTGTTTAAGTGGACTACCACCTGTGTGGTTGTTCATGGGCACAGGGTTTTCCCCAAAGGGGATGACTATGCATTTTTTGGCATTGAGCTTGAGGCCATGGCTATGACACCAGGCATCTGTCTCAGTGAGGCCCTTTTGTAGAATGTCCACATCATTTGGGGATTCAATAATGGCTCCCAGTTTGCAGTCATCTGTGAACTTTGTTAGCCATAGACCCTCTGTGTTGGCCTGAACTTCAGAGAAGTAGATGCCGAACAGGAGTGGACCCAGGACTGAACCCTGTGGTACTCCACTTGTAACTGGTCTGGAGTCAGATTTGGAGTCATCTTCTTTCACGGTGTGAGTTCTGTCAGTGAGCCAGTTGACATAGAGATTTATGCCCAGTTTAGTGAGTTTATCTATGATACCAGAGTGGGGGATGGTGTTGAAGGCTTTGGTGAGGTCTAGATAGGCTGTGTGAACCACTTTACCCTCATCCACGGCTCTGGTGACTGCTTCAAAGAAGTCAGTCAGGTTTAGGAGACATGATATGCCTTTCACAAACCCAAACTGGGTGGGGTCCAAAGGTTGAAGGTTACCTACGTCTTTCCTGTATCAAATCAACCAGCAAGGGCAAGGTGTCTCCAAAGAGCATAAGCACAAAGTCCAACTGATGAAACTCACTGAGGCACACCACAGCAGTAAGACGCTAACCTTTTATTTCTCAAAAAGAAAAGAAAATACACTTGTAAAAAAAAGAAATGTTTCAAATTAGTAAGCGCTTTCACATTTCAAAGAATGCTTCATCAGAATATTCAAACACCAACAGAAACTGCATATAAAAGCATCATTCAATTAACTATTTAACCAATATGCATTGTGATCTCATTATGCAAGAATAAGCACTAATATATATAAACTAACTATGTGGTCACATAAATTAATAGGGAGACAAACATTTCATAAAATCTTTTTAAATGTGTACACAAAAAATGCTGTTGTTAATAATATTAAAAATCTGTTAAAAAGTTGTAAACTATTAAAAGTGTATTTATGTAACAGTAAAAACAATTAAAAAATATATATATATATATCTTTGGTATCGAATTGTATTCATGAAAAAAGAGGGGAAGGTGTTACTGATGGTTTGATGTAGATGAAGCAATTCTATAATAACATCCCAGTGTTTTGAATGTTCAATGTTATGGTCTCAATGTTATGAAATTTCAATGTTATGCAGTAGACCCATATATACATATATCTGTGTGTATGTAGGCATCCTTCGATCCCAAAAGATCATGGGCTTGTGCCCCTATTGGACTGATTTGAACAGTGTCTTCTGTGGCTGTGCAATCCTGTCCAGGAGTGGCAGTCTTGTCCACACTCTGAGCAGCAACTGTAGGCAAGTACCAGTCTGGTATTATGGGCATGGATCTTCCTGAGGGTTCTATTATTCTCTGCTCTCCTTGCCAAGATGGTTTCATCATAGTGAGAGCTTCCTTCACTTCCTGTGTCCAGGCAATCTTGTCTGAGGTGAGAGAATACCAGGTGTTCATGCTGATGGAGAGAGTGCTGAAGATATGCTTGCATATGCCCTTGTAGCACAATTTATGTCACCTTTTCAGTCTCTTTCCAAATTCTAGCTCACCAAAAAGGAGGTCTTTGGGTATCTGACCATCTATCACGTGTGAGATATGACCCAACCAACGCATATGTCTCTGTATTAGAAGGGTGAACATGGGTGTGGTGCAAGTCCTCTCAAGCACTGTGCTGTTGAGAATCTTGGGAGTCCATATTTCACTGGCATACAGTAATGTGCTCAAAACACAGGCTGTGTAAACCTGCACCTTGGTGTGCACAGTTAGTTTATTATTAGCCCATACTCTCTGTCAGCTTGGAAAACATTGTGGTGGATTTCCAATGTGCTTGTTGATCTTGCTTTTGAGCAGCAAGTTGTCAGAAATTGTAGAGCCTAGGTACACAAACTCATGAACAACCTCCAGCTCATAGTCACTCACCAGGATTGATGGTTCATTGCCCACATTTTGGCCCAACACCTGTGTTTTCTTTAAACTGATCATGAGGCCAAACCCCATACATGCATCCGCAAAGTGAGTCATGAGTGACTGAAGTTCTTGCTGAGTGTGAGCCACAACAGCTGCTTCAAAAGTGAACAGGAACTTCCTTAGATGCTTCCTAATCACCCTGGTCTTTGAACTAAGTTGTGACAGTTTAAAAAGGTTGCCGTCCAATCTGGTATGGAGAAAGATACCCTCTGTAGCAGTTCCAAAAGCAAATTTCAACAAAATTGAAAAGAAGATACCAAACAATGTTGGAGCCAGTACACACCCCTGCTTTAGTCCACAAAGAATCTCAGAAGGTTTGGACATGGATCCATTGTACATGATGGCCCCCTTCATGCCTTCATGGAAGGCCCTAATAATCCTGAGCAGTATTGGAGAACAGAAGGTTTTTGCCAGGATCGCAAACAGACCTTTCCTACTGACAAAGTTGGTCAGATCAATTAAAGCAACATACAGGGGTTTGTTCTGCTCCCTGCTCTTTTCTTGTAGTTGTCTAACAGAGAAAATCATATCTATAGCTATGAACCCACACAGAGACTTGGGTAAACTGTCACTGCAGAACATAGACCCTCTTCAGGACAACATGTGTGAACAGCTTCCCAATGGTACTGAGAAGGGAGATGCCACAATAGTTGTTATAATCACTTTTGCCACCCTTAATCTTATAGATAGTAACTATTTTAGCATCCCTCATAACTTGCGGTACACTGCCTTCTCTCCAGCACTGGCAAAGTATTATATGCAACTCTGCGATTAGGGTACCGCTGGCACATTTAAGGATTTATAAGGGAATACCATCTTTCCTGGGGGCTTTTCCTGACGAGTGCTTTTAGTGCATGGTTGAGTTCCTCCAAGGTGGGCTCAGCCTCGAGTTCAGTCATAGTTGGCCGATGCTCAATGGAATTCAGGGGTCTCTGTGTAACTATGTTCTCTTTGGCATACAGCTACAAGCAGTGTTCCACCCAGTGTTCCATCTGCTTGGTTCTGTCCTTTAAGACCTCACCTATGACTGACTTAAGTGGGGCAATCTTCCTTTGTGATGGGCCAATGGCTTGCTTAATCCCGTAGTACATTCCTCACGTTATCAATGTCTGTGGCCTGCTGAATCTTGAAACAAAGTTGGAGCCAATAATCTTTTGCACACCATTGAGCTACCTGCTGCACCTAACTCTGAGCACATTGGAGTACCTGCTAGTTCTCCTCATTGGGCAAGAACCTGTATGCAGCCAGTGCCTGTCTCTTCTTCTCAATTAAGGATGTCAGCACTTCAGTGTGGACTTCAAACCAGTCAGCACACTTGACTGTCTTCTTCCCAAAGATAGATATTGCAGTGTTAAAGGTAGCACCCCATAGTTTTTCCCATCTCATGTTGGTGTCAGCATCATCCAGGCAGGGTAAAGCCTCTTCAAGTGCTTGAACAAACTTGCATACTTTTGAAGGGTCATGAATCTTCCCTTTGTCAGTGTGTGGTCTCCCTTCCTTTTTAGAGCTAAAAAAAGCTTCACATCTGGATGTTCACTTTACTACACAAGCGCAAGTGGTTGGTATCTCAGTCTGTGCTGTCATAACTGTGTGTTACCCTGATGCTACCTAAACTGCTGGGTTTGGTGAGGATAAGGTCAAGCTGTTGTTAATGTTTCAATCTTAGGTGTCACCATGAAACTTTGTGCTGGGGCTTGACATTGAAGAAGGTGTTTGTTATACAGAGGTTATGTTGGGAGCAAAGTTGAAGCAAATGCTGTCCATTTTCATTCATCTTTCCTGTTCCAAACTGTCCCAGACAAGGTGGCCAGCTGAGATGGTCACTGCCAACACTGGCATTAAAACTGCCAAGAATGAATAATGGTTCATGGGAAGGGACCTCACTGATGTCAGCACTAAGTTCATCATAGAACTTGTCCTTGACTTCCTGGGTAGAGGTTAAAGTAGGAGCATAGACACTGAAGATGCTGACCATGACTACTGGTGTTTATTGCTGAATTTTCAGAAGTCTCTCATTTCCCATATTTGGTGGCATAAACTGAGCCATAGAGGTTGTTTCTGATTGTGATACCAACACCATGTTCCCTGGTCTCTTCTAGAAGTTTCCCATGCCAGAAAAAAGTAAAGTCTTTCTTTCTGAGGCATCCATTGAACAGCAGCCTTGTTTCCTGGAGAGCCACAATGTCCGTCTGCAATCTGCTCAACACATTATTAATGACTGCTGTCTTCTGAGCATCACTGATGTTCTGTAGATCTTCTGTAAGGCCTGGAGTCATTGTCCTTATGTTTCATGTGCCTAGGCTGAAGGCTGGTTTATTTTGTTGTTTTTTTGTTTTTCCAGGTGTATGGTTAACAATCCATGTGTTGGGGGTTCCCTAAGCCCAGTGGAGCAAGTGGATTATGGTGGAGGCAGCATCTATTTGGCTAGTGGCTGCCCAGCTTAAGTTGGGCAGTAGCTGCTCAATGAGATCAAAGGATCTCTTCCACCATCGAAAGCAGCCCAGGCGTCTCACTCTATGCCTATTGAGTGCATTGGCTTATTACCAGTAACTGCTACTTCCTGTATTGTGTCACTGTTCATAGAGCAAAGCTGGAGTGTTCTCTCCAGCTTGCAGGCCTTAGCAAGTGAATTTGAGGAAACTGCTGATGCCCAGCAGACGGTTCCCCCTCTGCATGCCACTGATGAAATATAAGGGGAAAGACAAGGCCAGTACAACTTGCCATCAGTGTCATTGCAGAAGCTACTAGAGTGAGGTCAGATACAACCTCAAACTGACTTAGAGGCTCCATCTCCAGATTTTTTCTTCGAGTTTACTCCTGAAGCCTTCACCATGACTAGGTATTGCCGCAAGGCAGTGGGGGTTGTAAATCAGAATTTACCTTCTTATAGGTAAGGTTGCCTTCCCAGGCTGAAGAGCCTCACCTGCCTGAAAGAACTGGTTTGATAGTGCCAGTCACCCACCTTTGCCCCTTCTCCTGTCAGTACAAATGGTTTCACCAGACTTAGAAACTAAGCCACACATGAAGGCCAGCAGCTGGACTTTGGTTGTCAGAGGCTAGTAGAGACAAATTTGGGGTGGGGGGCTTGCTCATACATTGGAGGGTACATAGGGGCTTGCATTCTTGTAAAAAAAATCTGGTTTGTAATCTTGGGAGTGTTATTGTGATTAGTGGCCTCCTAAATTTTTATATATTTTAGCTTTGAGTAATCCTTTGATTAACTAAGGCACAAGTTTTCATAGTAGTCCTTTTTCAACACTTCAATAACAAAAGTCAGTTGTTAGAAAAATGAGAAAGTGTGTGGTGAGTGAAACCAAGGAAGATTACTGGACATCAAAAAATATGATTCAGGTGAAGAAGAACAGGAGCACAATGAAGGGTGAGCTGGAAAGGTAAGAATCACCAGGCCAAGATTTAAGTAATACCACAACTGACAAGGCAGGGTCATTTAATAAGGGCAGAATGCTCAGTTCAGTGCTTAAGAAATATCACTTTGGTTTCCACTGCAATTTTTTATTTTTTTATTTTTTTTAGTTCAGATTTAAGGGATGCTTTTAGAGATGCACCTAAATTGACAGAAGAGAGAATGTCAAAGCTTATAGGCAACAGCAATGACATGAGCGGTACCATTTTTTTTTTTTTTTTTGTGGAATACCAGCCAGCTTGCATTAACTAAAAGTGTAACACACGTCTTGAGTAAATGGGTGAGTTTGGTTCAGACTATAATTTCTTTATGCATATTTACTAGACAGCTAAATTTGAGATTCCTGGCATTTAGTGAAGATTTAACTGAAATTTAATAACAGAATTTTTAAGAAGCGAAGTGATTTCAGTCCAGTTTTGAAAAATGTTTCTGTTTGTCTGAAGGTACTTGTGATTCTGAAAATCAGAGTCACTCTTTTAAAGTCTCTAAAAAGGAAGTCTGATAACAGGGCCTAGAATAAAATGTCTTCCGTAGAGGGGTTACTGCTTGATAAATATTTGAGCTTTATGAAGGCAGATAAACGGGGTCTTTTATTGTTATGCCATTAGAGTCATTTATAGCAGCTATGCAATAACAATATGTGACTGGTGTGAATGCATACAAAATAGTATTTTTATCAGATCTCTGTAGAGCACATAAAGCTGTAGCTAAAGATTTAGATAATTATTTTGCTGCAGTTACCATTTCTGAAAAAAACAATATGGGGTTTTTGTTTGGTAAAATGCCATAGGATTCCAACAGTTGTGCATTCTAAAAACTGCATTTAGATTTAGAAATATCTCTTCTTAGACCTATAGTGAGCACAAGTAATTCTAAAAGTGAGCCATTATCAACTGTGGCTAAATATATATTTTTTAATTCAGTTGTAAAATCAACTGTGGCTAAATATATTTTTTAATTCAGTTGTAAAAAGAATCCCATTTTTGTTGTGGACTCCTTTCCTTTTGTAGAAAATATGAGAAATGTGGTTGTGACACAAGAGGATGTATTAGTTACTGTGGACGACAACTCTATGCTGTAATTCCTCAAGAAGAGGCACTCAGGGTCACCAATGTGACTGAATAACAAGGAAATAATGTCTAAATGAAATACTGAACTGGTAGCAAATTTATTTGAACTATTATTAGGCAATATTATAATCAAGTGATTAGCATTGCTATGAAGGCAATAATAGCCCACAGCTACATCAACATTGTAATAGCTGAATGGGAAGAGAATGTGATTGACAGTTTTCTGTATAAAACCCATTTTGTGTTTTGCTGTCAATTTATAGATGGCATTTCATTGCAAATAGTGGTGAACACAAATTATTACAATTTCTGGAATTAATAAATGTAATCATTGAATTTTGGACATTTAAAGTGACCTCTGCATTAGATAAAATACAATGCCTAGATGTAGATGTGTATAAAGTGATACAACAATAATGGATTTAGAGGAAATCTTTACGAAGATAAAAGAGTCTCTCTTAACAATGTTGATTTCAAAGTGCACACCCACTTTGGTTAAGTAGAACTATGGTGCAAATTTCACTAGTAAGAGCACCGGCGTTAATATCCAAGAACTACTACAAATGAGATGTGGGTTTATGAAGAGAGGATATCCTGAAGCATTAGTTGACAGGGAAAGTGAGAAAAGGGATCAAGCTGAAATAAAAATGGATCAGAAATGTGGTGACAGTACATAAATCCTGCAGCTCTCTTACACCCCTTTATCCCAGTTTCATCCTTCCTAATCTCTTCTTGATGTCCCCTCACTTACTGCCCCTCATTAATCCTACTACTCTCTTTTCTTTGCATCTCTCATACTTCTCTCTTTTATTCTCCTCTTCCCTCAGCATGCCTCTATCTCCATTTCTCTGTCTTCTCCCCATGGTATCCTTTCCTGCAACTATTCTCCCTTGCATCTTTGAACATCTTCTGTGTATAATGATATGGTGGGATCCTTGTAGCATGAGTCATCTCAGTCACTATGGCTACATCTTATCCAAAAATCTCTGCTAAGCATACTTCCATTTTTCCATCCATATTTTGACTTTGTAAACTGCTTCTTGTACTAAATGCTGTATATTTTTACATATATAAATATGTACATGTTTTTAGCATATCCGTTTATCAATACATATGTTTGGCTCATTTCTTATGTGATCCTGCTCACCAGGGTTGGGCCTGCAAATGGACCATTGAGATCAGTGTCCTGTACTGGTAAACAAATATAAACAAATTAAGGAGTGATGATTCATCACACTGACAAAGCAGAAATTCCGAGGCTCCAAGAGCAGAATAAGTTTTTTTCTTACATTTATTTCATTGAATTGCACTGCTTAACGCTTAAAGTTGTGTTATACAGCGAATCTACTACATTTTACAATGTTATAAAGCTTTTTTTTACTGTTTCACTGCATTTTTGTATTGTTTTATACTGCTTTTAACTGTATTTTCATTGCTAGATAGTGTTTCATTACTGTAATTGCATTTTTATTGAAGTACTTAACTGTAAACTGCATTTTTTATACTGAGAGTTGTATTTTCTGTTTGTGAATGCTCTATCTGTGCTTTTTTTGTGCATTTTTTGTGAGGTTTCTGTGTTCTGGTCAGGTAGCATAGTCTGGATAAAGACCTGCTGTTATTCAGGCCTGGTTGTTTTGTTTGTTGAGTTTCCTGTGTTTCTGGCAGCCATCTTCTGCTGGTAGTGTCTTGTCTTTAGGGTTGCCAGCTGTCCTGTTTTTGACCGAACTGTCCGGTTTTCAGACAAATTGTCCAGTTAAAAAATTTAAACTGATGAAGTCCGGTTTTTTTTGTGCCGCCAGAGGAGAGGAGAAAGTAAATGTATCCAGCTCAAACAGGAGCGGTACAATACACTACTAGCTACTACACAACAATGAAATGCTTTTAACTTCAGTATTCCTGGTAGCTACATAGTTTAGACAGTACATACATTAACTTAAGTGGCAGTGATGTCATACAAATGGACAAATTTTATTTTCTGATATACGGATTGTAGAGATATCACTGGAAGGCAGTACTCCACGGTGGGAAAACGGTATTTTTTTAGCTATCATAATCCTACCAACTACCAAGCAGTGACAATAGAAATCTTATAGCAAGATTTAAAATGGTTAAGCACTCTGCCAACATTGCCCAGTGTTGCATTGTAGTACACTCAGACTGATTTTAGAACTTCACCATGCAGTGTATTACTGCTAGCAATTAACACGCCCTGATTTGTTTTATCCTCATCTACTATGTTGAACCGTATTCCATGAAACAAATTGTGCGTCTTGCTTTTTGGGCACTTGCAGTTACCCAACATTATTTTGCTTTCACTTGATTCTGTCGCAAGGGACCACATTGAAAAATAAAACTATCTCTTTGCCATGTTCAGAAAATGGAAAGTGTGCTAGCTGCATGTGATTTCATTTCCTACGTGCATCTTTCTTAGATCTAGAGGCTTGAGTCATATTTCATTCAGTCTTATTGCCATTTTACAACTGCATAGCAGCGGTCCAGTCTGCATCTTCGTAAACTTGTATTAGAGCGCATTGTTGTAGGAAGTTACCTGTTTTAACCCGCAAGTTTGGCGTGATATAGAAAAACATTAATGAAACTCTTTAAAGTATGTGTGCTTTTCTGAGATTATGACGTATACTTTGAAAGTAACATAAAACATGTCACCTGTTAGAAATCCATTCATCCACAACCCCTTTATCCCATTTGTTGCATATGTGACATGTAAAGAAAAAGAGTGGGAGGTTAGTCGGACCCAGTACAAGATCTTAAGTACTAGCATCTGAAATATCACACTAGGGGCAGTAACACTTACCTCAATTGACCCCCACCCAATACAGGCGCAGCCAAGGACTGAAACTTCCTAATCCGAAGTACGAAACGGAAAATATGTTACATCTTAACAACTGAGTACCTGTCCCATGCCCCAGTACAAACAGTATTTGACAGAACTTTCAAAATGCAAGGGAATGTTAAGATCATCATTTCTGAATGAGCAGTAAAGTGATGTTATTGACTTAAACGATCTTATGGGGTAAATCAAAACTTACAATTTTTTAATAGCAAAGATAACTGCTTACATTTTTTTTGGATTTTTTTAATCAGATTTACCACCATGTGCACAGGCTGCTAGCTCTTGACCTTTTATCTCCATGGATCATCCATAATTAGGTTTAGGAACATAGAAAATAAATAACTGGAGAAAAATGCACCATATTGACACTTTTCATCAATACTGGTACTTACATCTGCAGCAGCCTAGCAGTGCAATTAGTGCCGCCTGTGTTCTTTTCTCCCCTTTAAGTACGGCTTAAGTCATCAAAGTGGATGGTCCCATCAGCTGATGTCACCGTGATGTCACAAAATAGGTGGGGCATGGGCGGGAGAGGGTGTGGGAATGGGTGGAGTTATGTGTGATGCGAGTGGCGTGACTTTAGTCCAGTTTTAGCCGCAAAGAAACCTGGCAACCCTACTTGTCTTCGCTGTTAGTGAGAGTAACAGGGGTGCCTGAGCTTCTGTAGCAAGAGTGATTGGTTGAAAGCATAGCCAGCCTTAGGTATAGGCCAACTAGGTGGCCGCCTAGGGCACCACTCTAGCAGGGGCACTTTTCCAGTAATCTGGATGGTATAGGTATGCCAGAATGGGGACACCAAGTGGTGTGGTGGGCCGCTGTGGAGCACTTTTGCCTAGGGCATCAGTTGACCAAAGGCCAGTCCTGGTTAAAAGAGCAGGGGCTAGCAGGATTGGGTAGTAATTCAAGCTTCTAGATTCTTCCATCTGTTCTGGTATTTAAACCCTGTTTCTGCAGGAGGCTGTGCTTGTTTTTACCAGGCTGAGGAGTGATGATTCATCACTGTGACAAAGCAGAAATTCCCTGAGGCTCCAAGAGCAGAATAAGTTTTTTTCTTACATTTATTTCATTATATTGCACTTCTTAACATTTATGGTTGTGTTATACAGCTAACATACTACATTTTGCACTGTTATAAAGCTTTTTTTACTGTTTTACTGCATATTTGTACTGTTTTATACTGTTTTAACTGTATTTTCATTGCTAGATAGTGTTTCATTATTGTAATTGCATTTTTATTGAACTACTTAACTGAAAACTGCTTTTTTATACTGAGAGTTGTATTTTCTGTTTGTGAGCGCCCTATCTGTACTTTTCTGTGCATTTTTTGTGAGGTCTCTGTGTTCTACTCCGGTAGCATAGTCTGGATAGAGGTCTGCTGTTATCCAGGCCTGGTTGTTTTGCTTGTTGAGTTTCCTGTGTTTCTGGCTGCCATCTTCTGCTGGTAGTGACTTGTCTTCACTGTTAGTGACAGTAACAGAGATGCCTGACCTTCTGTAGCACAAATGATTGATTGAAAGAGCAGGGGATAGCAGGACTGGGTAGTAATTTGAGCTTCTAGATTCTTCCATCTTTTCTGGTATTTATACCCTGTGTTTGCAGGATGTTGCGCGTGTTTGCTCTTTGCACACTGCCATTGCACTGCTTTAACCCATTGTGAGGTATCTCAGTTGCATTTTTTCCCTTAAGCACTTCTGTGTAACTGTCACTCTCCCTTGCAACTACTGTGATTTTATCCAGCCCTACTTACACCTATAGGTACTCTATTCTGATAGTACCCACTCTACCATCCTTTACCTCTCTTCCACAGATTCTGAAAACCATGGATGGACAATTTCCTGTAGTTTCTCCTGCTAGTCTTATTGATATGGGCATCCTGAGACAGTGTAGCAACTGCCTCATGTACACGGTCAACCCTCTTCTTCTACCAATTAGGAACACAATATGTGAGAGATGCAATTACATTAAGAACCGAGAATCCTTGCTGTCTCAATCACAAAACAGTACATCTGGCACTGAGAAGGTTATCTGCGCAAACACCACAAGCACCACACCTCTAACACCACCCATACCTGTACAGTACTTTCCTACATAAGTGGAGATTCTCAACAAAAACATACCTAAACAAAAGAGACCTCCGAGGCAAAAGCACACATGCACATCACAACCCACTGCACCAAGAATCACACATAGTACACGTGCCTGTGTCTCACAGCCTCTAATGCCCAACCACAAACCCAACATACTAGTCATAGGAGACTCTATCATGAGACACACAGATGTGCCCCTCACCGGGCTAGACAAAGGGAAAGTCACAGTAAGTTGCTTGTCAGGTGCTAGAAATCACCATATCACTCACGCACTCAAGTCTCTCAATAACAGGTACTGTTACAACTCTGTCATAGCCCATGTTGGTGTGAATGACTTGAGACATATCTCTCTGTAATATATGAAGAGAGACATGAATGAGCTTGCTGAATATGTGTCCCAGGCAGGTATGCCCATAGCCTTAATAACATCCTACTATCACCCAGAATGATGCCTCAATACAAACAGAAAATGACTGACTTTAACAAGTGGCTTAGTTTCTGGTGTCACTCCAAGGAGATCCAGTACCTGACAGCCTGGGAGGACATGACTGACAGACTACAATGTTTTGCCAGAGATGGCCTTCATCTGTCTCCTCTGGGCTTCAGACTTCTGGCAAAGCCTCCCCCATAGTGACTTTTTTAGGCAAAGTCATGAGGACAAAATTACCAACGTGAAAAAGTTTTCTAAATGAAATTTAAAGGTCATGATGCTAAACACTAGGAGTTTTAACATAAAACTGCACTAATTGGAAGCATTCCTCACCCTGGAAGATGCTGACATTTATGCAGTCACTGAAGCCTGGTTCACAGCTTGCGGAGAGCACCCCAGCCTTACCAGGTTACTTGTCCTACCATGCTTTCAGACCCCAAACAGAGGGCTACAAAGCCAAAGGAGGTGGAGTTTTAATATTTATCAAAGACATACACACCTACAGGCTGGTCAAACAGTATGATGCACAGGAGACACTCCAGTTGCAGCTAACTATTGACAAAACACCTATCCATATCATAGATAGCTACAGACCCCCCAACCATGACTCAGAAGGCCCACTCCAGTTATCTGGGCTTACTTGAATCCATCAAGATTCTACCCTCTACCCTGATCCTGGGCAACTTTAACTACCCAGCCATAGAGTGGAAAACCTATTCTAGCTCAAACATGAATGCCCAGAGATTCCTTGACTTCATCAGTGCCAATGCACTGGATCAGCTGGTCAACACCCCCCACAAGAGGTGAAAATATCCTGGACCTGGTACTAATCAACATGAGTAGCCACTGTAGCACCCCTACAGTGTCATCCTCCTTGGTAAGATCCGACCATAAAGCAATCACTTTCAAAGTCACCATCTCCCCTGACCCCCTTGCCAGGGTTGAACAAAAAAATAACTTTTCCAAAGCTGACTACAATCTCCTGAGAGCAGCTATAAGCAGATTCACAGCCACCATCCCTTCAACTGAATCAAGCACTAATGTCCAAGCCTACACCAAAAAAACTGCATGAGCACATATATATCTGCATGGACTCAGCAATACTTGACAGGACCAAAATATCTTCCTCAAGAAAGAGTAAACCTGTCTGGTGGACAGCAGCAATAAACAGACTATATAATAAAAGGAAAAAATTGCTGTCCAGGACCAAGAAGAAGCAGGTGCCAAGTTGGAAGCAATCTCTCCTTTGTCTGAACAAGCAAATAAGGACACTGGTGAAATATCCTAAGGCTAACTTCAAGTCCAAATTGGCCACATCCACCAAGGACAATCACAAGGCCTTCTTCTCGTACGTCTGCAATCTCAAAGGTAACTCCCAAATCTGCTCTGAACTGGTGGTCAAGAATACCACATACACAAATGCCATAGATATAGCCAACCTGCTGGCAGACAAGTTCAGTGAAAACTTCACCCCCTGCCCCCCAATCACTAAACCAGGACATCCCCAGCACCTGCCCCCCTCGCCTCATCACCAGGGAACAGGTTATTAATGTCCTCTCAAAGGCAAAAAATACAGTCTCCATGGGACCCAACAACATCCCTGGCTGTGTCGTACATGAATTCAGGTAAGGCCTCTCAGCACCACTAGGCACCCTATTCAACCAAAGCCCATGCACCAGCTTCATCCCAGCAGAATGGAGGACAGCCACTGTAATTCCTCTGCACAAAGGTGAAGCATCCACCAACCCAGGCAATTATAGGCCCATCAGCCTAAGTAGCCTAATCTGCAAGGCCATGTAACGCATTATCATGGACCTTATAAACAAGGACATTGGCAACCTCCAAATGCTTGATCCTACACAGTTTGGTTTTGTCAAAGGGAGATCATGCCTTTTAAACTTGGTTGCCTTCTTTGAAACACTCACCAAGGCCATGGATGAGGGCAAGACAGTGCACACCACCTACCTTGACCTAGCCAAAGCCTTCAACACCATTCCAAACTTGGGCATAATAGATAAACTCTCCCAGCTAGGCATCAACCCATATGTTACCAGATGAGTAGCTAACTGGCTCACTGACAGAGCCCACTCAGTCAAAATAGGGGAAGCCACCTCTAGTAATATACCCATAACAAGCGGCATACCCCAAGGATCGGTACTGGGGCCTCTACTGTTTGGGTTATATGTTCCTGAGGTGCAAGCCAAAACCAGTGGTCTGTGGCTGGCCAAGTTTGCAAATGACTGCAAGCTGGGCATGGTTATAAATTCCCCTAGTGATGCAAACATCATCAAAGAGGGCCTTAACCAAACTAATGACTGGTGCCAGAAGCATGGCCTCAAACTGAATGCCAAGAAATGCATCATTATCTCCTTTGAGAAAATGGTGCCCCCACTAATTATCACATTAATAACAATGTACTAAGCATGCAATCAGTCATGAGGGACTTGGGCACCCAGGGTGATAGTAACTTGACTTTTGACCACCATGTTGCCTCCGTTGTATGGAAGGCCTTTTACATGGCCCACCTCATATGTAAGGGCACTGCGGCCAGGAACAAGGAGGTCATAACATCTCTGCACTCTTCCATTATCAGACCCATTATAGAGTACAATGCCCCCTTCAGCATGCACCTTGCCAATTAAGGATTTCCCAATATTATTCTAGCATGTCCAAAGGTCAGTTGTCAATCTCCTCTCCGGTCCAGCTGGTGAATCTGGGAATCTTGAGGCAATGTTATAACTGCCTCATGTACACAGACAACCCTCTCCTCCTCCCACATAACACAAATACTTGTGAGAGATGCAGCTATTTAGCCAAACTGGAGGCTGAGCTCTCTCAACTCAGGACTGGCAAGACCAGACAGGAGGAGAAGGCAATTACACACACCACAAAACCAGCCTCACATAATGCTACCACTCCACTGAATCTAACACATAAACACACAAAGACATACTCGGAGGCTCTGAGTAAATATTTACCTAAACAGCAGAGGCCTCCAAAGCAGACACCCAAACAACTGCTAGCTCAAGACACCCCACAAGCAACACATAAACCACAAAAGCAGTGTGCAAAGCAGTCACAGCCCTTAAGGCCAAATACAACACCAAACATACTTGTCATAGGTGACTCCATAGTCAGACACACTGACGTCCCACTCACCAGGCTGAACAAGGAGAGGGTCACAGTAAGCTGCCTATCGGGCTAGAATCCACCACATAACACAAGCACTCGGGTCACCCCACGGCAAGTACAAATATGACACAGTCATTGTCCATGCTGGTGTGAACGACCTGAGACGTACCTCCCTGGACTACATGAAAAGAGACATAGAGGAGCTCTCTGATTATGTAGCCCAGGCAGGTATGACCCTAACCCTGAGCAGTATCCTTCCTTCACCAAGAATGATGCCACAATATAGAGACAAGATGATCAGCTTTAACAATTGGCTTAATGTCTGGTGTCATTCAAAGGGGATCCAGTGTCTGTCTGCCTGGGATGACATGCTTGACAAGCCACGCTGCTGCAAGGGACGGCTTGCACCTGTCACCCTGGGATTCGGATATTGGCTAAGGCTCTTGCCACCCCATAGTGCCTTTTTAGGCAAGGCTCAAATTCTAAACCTACCACCCTAGAAAACAAAAATGGGAAGAAACTGAGGGTAATGCTGCTCAATGCCAGAAGTCTAAATCTCAAAATGCACGCACTCGAGGCCCTTCTCAGTATGGAGAACATCGATGTCTGTGCTGTAACTGAAACCTGGTTCAAGGCTCCTGAGAGCACCCGGCACTATTAGGTTTTACCTCATATCATGCGTTCCGGCCCAAAACCCGGACCACACCACAAAAGGAGGGGGTGTATCCATATTCATAAAGGATACCCACACCTCCAGGTTGGTGGCAATGCACGAGCTTCGGAAACCATCCAGGTGCAACTAACCATAGGCAAAACTGCTCTACAAATTGTAGCATACTACAGGCCACCCTCTCAAACTCAGGAACCCCACACAGCCTTCCTGAAGACACTGGAGGGTATAAATGTATCTCCAAACACCATCATATTGGGTGACTTCAACTACCCGAATATAGACTGGGAACATTACTCAAGCCCTAACTTTCTAGCCCAACGGTTCCTGGAGTTCATAAATTCAAATGCCATGGAACAGCTAGTCACTGTTCCCACAAGAGGAGAAAATATACTAGATCTCATTGTCACAAACATGGGGACAAAATGCTCCACACCGGAAGTATATCCCTCATTGGTGAGATCTGATCATAAATTAATCTCACTGGAAATCCACATCCCGCCCCCACCCCAAACAAAAAAGACCATAGTGAAGAACTTCTCTAAAGCAAACTTCACACTACTCAAGACTGGTGTGGTATCCTTCAAGGCCCCTGAGCCAGAGGAAACCACAACCCAAGCTGCGGAAGCCCTTACAAATGCCTTCTATGAACACCTCCAGGAATGCATAGATCAGGCAATCCCAAATAAAACCAAGACTCTTTCCACAAAGGGCAAACGTCCAGTCTGGTGGACCCCAGCCATTAACAAACTTTACAATAAGAGGAGAAAGCTATTACATGATAGAACAAAATCCATAAAAGGGAAGTCACCCCTGATCATTATTAGTAAAAAAATACGAGCACTCATAAAATCAACTAAGGCCAATTTTGAGAGAAAAATTGCCATGGATTCAAAGGAAAATCATAAGGCCTTTTTCAGCTATGTTAGGAACCTGGGTGGAAACTCCCAGATATGCTCAGAATTAGTCCAAAATGATACAAAAATCACTGAACCCACAGACATTGCCAACATACTGGCAGACAGGTTCAGTGCAAACTTCACCCCTCTCCCCTAAAGGAGAGATAACTATCCCAGCCGAGTGTAGCCTCCCGAACATCTCAAATGCGCAGGTGAAAGCTGCTCTCTCTAAAGCTAAAAACACAGCATCAATGGGACCGGATGGTGTCCCCGGCTGTGTGCTACACGAGCTAAATGAGGAATTAAACCCGCACATAAGGCAGCTGTTTAATCTCAGCCTTACCACAGGATACGTGCCCAAGGAGTGGCGTCACGGCAACTGTGGTCCCACTCCACAAAGGCGGCGCCTCTACGGACCCTGGTAATTACCGCCCCATAAGCTTAACAAGTCTAGTCTGCAAAGCTATGGAGAGGATCATAATGGAGCTCATAAACAAAGATATAGGGGCTTGCAGACATTGGACCCGACCCAGTTTGGCTTTGTCAAGGGAAGATCATGCCTTTTGAACTTGGTCGACTTCTTGAAACAGTCACCAAGGCCATTGATGAGGAAAGGCAGTCCATACAGCCTACCTTGACCTTGCAAAGGCTTTCGACACAATACCCCACTCGGGTATTGTAGAAAAACTTACCAGCTTAAATGTAAACCCATATGTCACAAGATGGGTTGCAAACTGGCTTAAGGACAGAACCCACAGGATTAGAGTTGCTGGCGCTGTGTCAGACTCCAAGCCGGTCACAAGTGGTGTCCCACAGGGCTCGGTCCTTGGCCCCCTATTGTTTGGCATCTACTTCTCAGAAGTACAGGCCAACATGGGAGGACTTTGGCTGACAACGTTTGCAGACGACTGCAAACTGGGCGCCATAGTGGAAAGTGCATCGGACATGGATATCCTTCAGAAGGGACTCACGGAAACAGATAGCTGGTGCCAGAGCCATGGCCTGAAGTTAAACGCCAAAAATGTATAGTCATACCCTTCGGGAAAAACAAGGTAACCCCAAGCTACCATATAGGTGGCAATCCACTAAGCACAGAAGAGGTTATCAGGGATCTGGGGACCCAGGTTGACAGTGGCCTTTCTTTTGACACTCACATTGCTAAAGTGGTTAGAAAGACCTTCTACATTGCCCACCTGATCATGAAGGGATTCACATCCAGATCTAGTGAGGTCATTGTTCCACTGTACTCTTCACTTATCAGACCAATGATCGAGTACAATGCCCCATTCGGGATGTATCTCACCCGACATCTGCAGCAATTGGAGAGACCCCAAAAGTTCCTCACCAAAAGGATAAAGGGACTCCAAAATCTGTCATATGCTGCCAGATTGAAGAAACTCCAGCTCTATTCAGTCGCATACCGTCTGCTCAGAGGTGACATGTGCCTGACATACAAGGCCATGTCCAACCCGGAATTAATGGACATGCTCCACCTCAAGAAATCCAAATCCACCAAAACCACTAGAGCAAGCGACTTAAACCTTAGCACGGCTATAAATAGGACGTGCTGGAGGGATAGATTTATCACTCAGAGACTCCCTATGCTGTGGAATAAAATCCCGGTCCATGTGAGGCAGAGCACCTCGCTGACTCTGTTCAAGAGAAATCTAGACCTGTGGATGGGAGATCGTAGGTTTACCCCGGGAATCATATCTGTGTCACTGCTGGACAGAGGCACAACAAACTAATGGGCACAGTATTTTTTCATATAAGGGGTAGCGTAAGCCACAAAAATTTGGGCTAGGCTTATAAATGCCTTAGGGCAGATAGCCTAGTATAAACCTATGAACCTATGAACCTATGAACATGCAGCAGTTGGAGAGACCACAGAGGTTCCTGACCAGGAAAATCCAGGGTCTGAAACACCTATCCTATACAGATAGGCTAAAAGCTTATTTGTATAGGATAGGTGTTTGAGACCCTGGACAAATAGGCTAAAAGCCTTGTCCTTCTACTCAATCTCATACAGACTGCTCAGAGGTGACCTGTGTCTGGCATACAAGGCCATCTCAGACTCAGCCTTGATGGAGTTGATACATATCCGTAAGTCAAACTCCACTCACACAACCCACACACAAGGTCTCAACCTAGTCTGTGACATAAATAAAATTTGTTGGCGAGATAAATTTGTGTCCCAACAACTCCACAATCTGTGGAATAGACTTCCTCCCCATGTCAAGCAGATTACCTCACTAGCCCTCTTTAAGAGGAACCTGGACAACTGGATGAGAAACAGAAAATATACCCCTAGGATCCCACCGTGACCCTGCTGGACATGGAAAACAGGTGCTGACTTTGTGGGAACATAGGTGAAATTCTTGGCTAGGCTTATAAGGGCCTCTGGGCCAATAGCCTAGTATCGTCCTATGAACTATGAACCTAAAAAAATGTGGCTACTAGCTCTATAGAAAAAAATCAAAGGAAGGGGCTGTACTAATCATGGTTCTGAATGTTACTATAGCTACTAAAGAAACAACAGTATGTTATTATTATAAACTGAATAATATTAAGGGCAAACATTAACGTTTTTGCCTTTCCAGACAAGTATCCAGATTTTACTTGTTGGAAAAGGGCCAAACCTGAAGTATTGTTTAGAAGGAGTAAATAAGTCAATTGACAGTAATAATAAAAGGGATACAGATGGTGATAGTAAGTACACATGTGCAAAATCATGGCAGCCAACCCTTACTTTATAGATGAAGGGTCAGTAATGTGTTGGTGTACACTAATTCAAGATATGTGGTTGTTGTTGTGTCTTTCAGCTTTTCCCGGTTAGGGGTCGCCACAGCAGAACTCCGGTCCGCTAATGATTGGCAGTAGATTTCTGCATGCCGAGTTGCCGGCCCTGACGCACAACCTTCAACGAAGGTAGGCCCATTCATGCATGTCTCCACACAGAAGACGCTCTAGCTGAGAATCGAACAGGACAACGTCTTACTGTGAGGTGACAACGCAATTCAAGATATGTGGTGTATTACATTAAATGTGAAGGCCGTGATCTTTTACATGGGAATCTCCTTGAGAATTTCCCTGTGGGTGAGATCATTTGCATGCCAATATAACTAAAACACTTGTAATGCCTTTTATGAGCGCACTGAGAAAGACAATGGTTGTATTTTTTGTACTTGAAAATGTGAAACTGGATGGGAGAATGGGAGACAGAGAACTAATGTTCGAATGTAAAGTAATACTGTAGCAAATTAGGTTATGGACTTATGTGAAGCCAAGTTTAAATAAGGAGATTAGCTTTAAGCCAGATTTGAAGGGTAATATGTACTAGAAAGTACAAAAAAAAATTGGAATGATTAGGTGTCCATGTCATGTGTTTAATTATGTGCTCTGCAACATATTTATTCTGCTGAATTGTGATTTAACTAGTCTGAGAAAGTCCACAGTAGTACTGCATTGAAGTCTTAATGGTATGGTAGCACAGCTTTGTTGTTTTTGAATATTCTCTCTCTCTCTCTCTCTCTCTGTATACAGACACAAATATCTATCGATCTATGTAGTAATAAATATATATTTATAGATACAGATATATAGATATGTGTGCTATCAATATATATATATATATATATATATATATTTATATATGTATATATATATATATATATATATATATATATATATATATATATATATATATACACATATATATATATATATATATATATATATATATATACAAACACACACATATCGATAGATATCTATATATATGAGTATATATATAAAATATTTGTGTGTACGTGTGAGTGTATTTGTGTTTTTATCTATATGTATATTTATATATTTTTTCATAGGATGAATTTTTTTATAGCAGTGTATGCAGTGGCAGGTGGGAATACTGACATGGGTAAATGTGGTGGAATTGCAGATGATATTTTAAGAGGGATTGTGATAAACTCTATTATAAATGGGGTCATGCTAAAAGGTCATGCTTATTTTGTAATATGGGCATTGAATACGCTAACACTTTTATGGGGCATGCAGACAGAGAGGATATAGACAGATCTTATTAAGGGGATTAGGTGGCAGAGTAAAGACAAATGCAGGCTTTTGGTGGATATAGAAACGATTCCAAATCTAATGTATGTAAAATGTTATCAAAGTGCAAACTGAGAATGCATGTTCTGTTACTTATGAGAAACAATCATTTATGTGGGGAAACTGTGGAGGAAATGATTTTGAAAACTGCGGCACTTGAAGTGGTGGCTTAAAGAGATCATACATTTGCTACTAGTTTCTGTGGTTTTTCCAGGACTAAGGGACAAGAAGGGAAGGAAATAAAAGAACGAGAAGTGCAAGGTTTGGCTCAAGGATTGGGCAAGTGGGGAACATGTAGTTTGTGATGTAAGGGGAAAAGTTTGACAAATCTGTGAAAGAGGCCTTATTCAGTACAGAAAGAATATATCTATAAAGTAAGTGAAACAGATATGCTGAAGGGGAAACCAAAGAGATAATTTAAAGGATTGTTATCTTTAACATAAAATGGAATGAAGGCTAGGATATACAGTTAATGTGACATGTGATACAGTTGTGGAAGGCTTCTTATGGCAATGGTTGATGAAGACATCAGAGTGGGGTTGCAGTATGCATTTAGGGGAGAGTATGTTATGTACAGGCACTAAATGGTAGCAATGGGGTGGGAAGGAAAATAAGGGGGTGTATTATGTGAAATAAGAAGTGGTAATATACAATGCAAAATGTTAAGAGAACAAATAGAAACAAATGGAAAAGCTTTCGCCTATGCTACAAATTAGGTAAGTTGAACAAATAGAGCACAGTTGATATAATGGCAGCGTCTTTAATCTCCCATGCACAAGGTACAAGGTTTGAGCCTGATCTCTGGCCATTACCTGTGAGGAGTTCCTCCCACCTCCTAAAAAACATGCTGGGCATTTCCACCTCAAAACTCACAAAAGAATGGAGTTGTTAACAGTAACACACACTCTCTAGATTGTGGCTGTTGGGGGAAGAGTTGTAGCTTTGGGGATCACAGGAGAACACAGATCACAGACTGCATGCCATGTCAGAGCTAGCCACTCAATAGCGTACAAACTGGCTCTAGGTGATTTGGCCGCAGTGATTAATGTTGCCAAAATGGGCACAGGTATTTGATGATAATAAGTGGGCTGAGGACCCAGAGTACGTCAAGCATAATGGTGGGAGGGTTCTATGTGCCCCTGCTGGCCAGTCTATGCTCACCATAAAGTCTAACAGTCCTGAATCAATAAGCTACTGGCTGGTCAGTGTCCAGTTGCCCAGCATGGGTTACCATATCTGGGTTACCTCTGTTGAGTGAAAGCTGCCAAACATGAACTAAGGATTGCTACACTCAGTATAGGTTTACTTACAAGATGCAGCTTAGAAGTGGATGACAGATGACATAATGGAAAGGAGGAGGCTGGACATCCCCTGTATCCAGGAGACAAGACAGAATTGCAAAGGAAGTCCCAACAAAGCCTTGAGATCCAGCGTCTACTACTCAGGAGGAAGATAGACTAAAAATGGTATTAGAACTGTGGTGAGGGAGAGGCTTCTGAAGACAGTGAGGGCTGTAATCAGAATTAGTGACAGGCCTATGGCAATTAGACTCCAGTGTAAGGATAGACAATATTCATTATCTCAGCCTATGCATAACTGCAAGGTTGTGATAGCAAAAAAAAGAGTTGCTTTCAGGCAGCAGTTGCAGGACCTACTAGATAAGCAAGACAACATGAGTTGGTGTTGATATGAAGGACCTGAATGTACATATCAGGTCAAACTGAATAGGATATGAGTACTGCCTCAGTCCACATGGATGAGGCAACAGGAATAAAGAATGAGAAGGCATTCTGGACTTCTGTCTGACAAATGGTGGCCAACACATGGTTCAGTAAAAGAAGAAAACAGTGACAAGATCACATACAAGAGTGACCAACATGCACCACAGGTTGAGGTTCTCCTAGTTAAGAAAAGACATTGAAACAGTAATCCCACAGCATAAACCAATCATCTGCAAGCAGCAGTCACAGAAGGTTCTACAGTCAACAGAGATGAGACTGAAGACCTGGAAGTTGACTGGAGAGAAAGCACAAAAGTTCAAGGAATTATTCAGGGTTCTAGAAACTCAGGAAGAAGAGGAAATAGATGGAGTTGAAGAAGAATGGCAGTGTCTCAAAACAGCATGTGTGAGAACTATAGAACAGATATGAGGTCAGGTAGGGCTATAAAGGAACATAAAGAAAACTGGTGGTGGTATGCAGAAGTCCAAGAAGTCATCAAAAGAAAGAAGGGGTGCAGGAAAACTGTGAGAACTAGAAAAGACAGACCAGACTATGAAAAAATATTGATTGTCTAGTAAAGAGGTTAAGAGAGCAGTTGCAATAACAAAGAGCAAAGCATCAGAACCAGTCTACCAACTTCTAGAAAGTGACTCAGCAGATGACAGAAAGACATTTTATCAGGCAGCAAGGCAAAGACAGAAAGATAAAGAAGATACTCAGACACCCTTCATAAGGGGTGCCAGAAACATCCTGCTCACCAGTCCACAAGACATCAATGGTAGATGGAAGGAGTACTTCCAGCAGTGCCTGAATGAAGAAAACCCTGCAGAAGCTGAACTGTCCCAGATATGGCCTACGATGAAAGAAGAAGAGAATCCCACTCTAGAAGAAGTAAGAACAGCATTAAGTAAAATGAGGTCAGGGAAAGCAGCAGGCTCAGATGAGG
>NC_056732.1:837763827-837771327 GCF_019279795.1 Protopterus annectens
TGAGCAGAATTTTGTCAATTGGTAATTTCTGTGGGTGGCAAAGAGATCTATATCTGGCCTTCCCCATGCTTGAATTATCTTTGTAAAAACTTGAGGATGCAACTTCCATTCGTGAGGATCTGTCATATTTCTGCTCAGGTTTTCTGTCAGCATGTTTTCCTTGCCTGGCAGGAACTGTTCTTGAAGTTGGATTTGTAATTCCAGAGCCATGTTCCAAAGAGACATGGCTAGCCTGCATAGGGGATATGGAATGGGTTCCTCCCTGTTTGTTTATGTACCACATCACTGTGGTGTTGTCTGTCCTTATCAATAGCTGGCCTGGATGCAGTAGGTCTTTGAAAGCCATAATAGCATTTATTACTGCTAGCATTTCCTTTTGATTGATGTGTAGGTGCTTTTCTTTTTGTGACCATTTGCCCTGAATGCACCGATATGTCATGTGCGCCCCCCAGGCGTAGTCCGAGGCATCTGTTGTGATGACTTGATTTGTTTGAGGCTTGCAGAATGGGAGACCTATGTTTCTTTGGCATGCTTGAGCCCACCACAGAAATTCCTTTTGAAGACATGGAATCAGTGGTATAATTGTTTCCAAACTGTGGCTGTGTTGACACCATAAGTTTTTTAGGTACCATTGAAGTTTCCTCATATGCAGCTTTGCACATGGGATTAGCAGGATGCAAGATGCCATGAATCCCAGAGCCTGCAGGATTTTCCTTGCAGTCAGCCTGGTGAAGGTTGCCAGTTTTCTGAAGTATTGAGTTAGTTGCCCTTGTTTCTCTGGTGTGAGGTAGGCCATCTGGGTGTTTGTATTCAAGCTGGCACCCAGGAAAGTTATTGTTTGAGAGGGTATTAGTCTTGATTTCTTTTTGTTGACTGTGTATCCCAGAGAATTCAACAACATTATTACAAATGCCAGGTGTTTCAGAAGTATGTGTTTGCTGTCCGCTTGGATCAGGCAGTCATCCAAATATGGGTATATTTGTATCCCTTGAAGTCTGCAGAAGGCAATCACTGATGCCAGGCATTTCGTGAACACTCTGGGCGCAGTAGATAAGCCAAAGGGCAATGCAGAGAATTGATAATGGGTTGAACCTGTAAGAAATCTGAGATATCTTCTGCAATCTTGTCTGATTGGGACATGCAGGTATGCCTCCTTGAGGTCCAATGTTACCCGCCAAGACTCCTCGCCCAGCATGGGAAGAAGCTGCTGTAATGTGACCATCTTGAATTTTGGTACGAGTAAATATGTGTTTAGGATGGATAGGTCCAAAATAGGTCTCCAATCTTTGCCCTTCCTTGGTACCAGGAATAGTCTGGAATAAAAACCTTGAACTTGTTCTTGTGCAGGTACCTCTTGAATAGCTTTCATGTCCATGAGATCTGAAATTTGTTTTTGTGCCTCTGCCCTTTGATTGTGTGGCAGGTTTGGCATGCCTCTCATTTTTGGAAGGGTGTGAAAGTGGAATCTGTAGCCTCTGTCTATAATGTCCAGGATCCATTTGTCTTTTGTGACAATATGCCAATTTTTCGAAAATAATGCCAGTTTTCCGCCTAAAGGTGCTGCCATTTGAGCCTTGCTTGGCATGCAAAGGGGAAGTCATTGGTTCTGCTTTCTGAATGGCTGTGAACTATCCTCACCACCTCTTGGTGTAGGTGCTTGCCATTGTCTGCCTCTAAATGATCCTTGAGATTGCCCTCTACCCCTCGGGCGCCTGTATCTACCTCTTTGAGGTCTGTCCGTGGCTGGAAAGGACCAATTTTTTGAAGGCCAATTTCTACTGAAACGTGGAGGTTGTACCTGTAGGAAATCTTTCACTGTTTGCATTGATTTTGCCTTTTCCTCCATTTTCTTTAGTACCTCCTCAGCTTTAACACCAAACAATACATCTTTTTGAAGAGGTGCATCTAGTAATTTAGCTTTGACATGATCTGGTAAGGTTTGCTCTTTGAGCCAAGCATGTCTACGTATGACTGATCCTGTAACAGCAGCTCTACATGAGGCCTCTAAAGCATCAAAACCACATTGCAAGGTATGTTTACCCACTTGCTCTGCACTATGCAACAAATCCTGCAACTCCTTCAAGTCTGGTTGTTCAGGTTGTGACATTTTGCTTTTCAACTGAGATAACAGAAACTGTTGATACTTTAACATATGGAACTGACAGTTTAATGCCCTCATGGTTAAGGTGGCCAAGGTGTATACCTTTTTCCCCCACCTTTCTAAAGCTCTGGAATCTCTCTCTGAAGGTAATGGATTTTTGGCAGTGGAGGCCTTAATTCCCTTGGGACCCTGTGAAATAGTTTCTGGGTCAGCCGCATGGCTTTTGTATAGGAATTGGTGTGAATCAGGAACCCGGTAATACCTGTCAGGCTTGACTGGAGCTGGAAGTAAAGAATCTGGGTTAAGGCTGGCCTCTGAATACACATCATCTAGTATGTCTAAGACAGGAGGTATAGCCAGAGGCCTGTGCTGAGGGAGCAAGAGGAAATCCCTGAGCCTTTTCTTGGAGTCTGAGTACTCTTGGCCTTCCCAGTGGAAGTGTTCCCTCAAGGTATGCAAGGTTTCCCCAAAAGAGTAATCCTCAGGGGGGGAGACAGAGGGAATGGACTCCTCTGCATTAGAATCTTCAAAAGGGGAGTATGAATGTTCCTGGTCCTCAGTATGTTCTGAAGTAATGGAGGCCTGGTCCAAGGAAGGGTATTCTTCCTCCACTCTGGGCCTTTTGTCCGAGGGGGGTTGAGAACCCCTGATAAGAGTAATCAAATCCTCAGCCATTTTGAGTATCTGCTTTTTAGGCATGGGGCCTTGAGAGGGACCCTGTGGAGCTTGTCCTTTAGCATGCATGGCTGCTTTAGATTTAGTGAAAGCCTTAATGGAAAACGAAGAAGAAGGCCTGAAGACACCTTGAGAGGTGGCAGGCCTGTCTAAACTCTGAGTTTCCCCACCAAGAGTGGCTTCGGTATCTGTAGTTGGGGTGTGGGCCGAAGAGCCTGCGACCTCGGGCACAGAAGACACTGCTAAAGAAGTGTCATCAGTAGTCAGGGGCTGCGTGGGTGCCTCGCTGAGAACCAGAGCACCTGTAGTCGGCTTTAGCGTGGTGTCGGTAGAAGTCGCGGACCTCGTATGTCGGTCCTTATCTTTGCGTCTTTTACTCAAAACTGGAGTCGGAGTATCCGACAACATAATGTAATTAAATTTTTTGCCAAAATAGTGTTGGGCGAACTCCGCCCGACGCTTAATAGTGCATCTGTTGAATGTAGCACAAAAACGACAGGCCGAGACGTCGTGGTCTGGGCCTAAGCAAGGAATGCAGAGGGAGTGGAAATCCTTATGCGGTATTTGCTTCCCACATGAAATGCAATTATTAACTTTGTCTGACATCGGTCTGAGGCAAGAAAAGTTTCCCCAATGGGGTACTCAGCTTTCAAGAAGTCTTCGGTTGAAAAATATTCGTAATCTCAGGAGCTGGCCGACCGGCACTTGCGAACTGCTTCTGCTTCGGGCACCGAGCGGCAAGAAAGACTGAAGAAAATGGCGTCGGCTGGTTCTTTTATACCCCTGCCGCACTGACGTCAGGGAAGAAGCGACGACAACCGACGCCGGACCTAGACTTTGGAATTCGGCCGACCGAGGACCCGCCTGACGGCAGGATAACCCATCTGTTATGACTGCAACTGTATGCACAATGAACATCTTCAATCTTTATTGATTTATTGATTATAATCTGAAGGCATTACAGCTGAAAATCTTGTAGCTTCAAAATACAAAATGGTATTAAACAATATTTGTATTGTAATATCTCTGCATCTCCAGTGCAGATACAGCATGCCTATAAATTGTTTAATTTAGAAATTCATAAATTCCCTCCTCTGTTCAAGCAGATCATGCATCTCTCTGCACTGAACACAGTCTAGAGACAATCCCAATAAAGAAGAGCTGTATGTTTTAAAGTCTGAAAAGGGCTCATCTATATATGCCCTTAATGCCATTACTGATTTTCTTATATAAAAAGCATTTCATGGCCACATAGCCAAATATCTCACATGTGTGAAGTGTCATTTAATAAATCTGTACCTTCTGAATGATCTGTACCATCTGATACAGATATTTTTTTCAGTAGTCGTATGTCTACAGTTTGCAGTGTGCAAAAGAGTAACAGCCAGAGATAAATCTTCTTTTCTGATTTTCGGGTTGGGAGGGTAGCCTAATGGTTAAACTGTTTGCCTTATAAACACAAAGTGCAGGGTTTGAATCTCACAAGAGATACTTGGCTGGGCTTAAAAATGGCTCGTAAGGGCAGTTAGCCTAGTACTGACCTGACCTATATTAATTCCACCCATGATGTTTGTTAACCAATATGCCAGATTTTCCCCATACCTATAACAAAACATAGATGCAAAAGGATTATGTCGTCTCAGGCTAAAATCCACTCCAGAAGTATATTAATCATTGTATCAGCTCTGTAACTTTAGTATTAGTGCGATATGTTGTTATAAACATTGAAATATCCAAGTTCTGCCAATTCCACATTCCTTATCTACTCTATCCTCTTGAACAATGCTATTCATTTTATATATACAGGATTCTGAATTGTCATATGTATAGTCTTTCACTAAAAACTGGCACATTGTCTCTAAAATCTGTTCTCAGACATTTGAGTTATTGCATATTCATTTAAATAGCATAAGCTTGGACATTTTTTATCTCTTACAGTCTTTCCTAAATACAGAACAGTCCAGAGTATCATCATGTTATGCCACAATATTAAAATAAAAAATATGAATTTTATTGACTATAATTTAATGAAAACATTGAATCTAAATGGGTTAAGTTTAACTATCTAACAAAGTGCAGTAAAGATTCCATATTCCCTTTTCAGATGAAATGTTATTATCCAGAAAGCTTTTCCACAGATTAATACTGGAAATAAACTGTTCATAATAAAGTTATAAATGCAGGTGATCTTTCATGCCTGTATATGTGAGTAATACCACCATATGCATTGCTGCACCTTTTGTTTGATGAAACAAATTTTTATCAGCCAAAGAAAAGTTTTCTACCATATGGCTAAGCATTTCTAGAGACACTGCCTTGTCGAATAACTTAATTACCAAAGTATAAACAAATAACTCAATAAAAAATGGGTAAGCTATATCCCAACAGTAAATAACTAATTCTTGAGAATTTTCAAGTCAGAATATGGGGAAATAATTACATGTATGTGGCATTCAGAGTTATTCATTTTCTAATCATATAACTAAAAACTTATTAATAATTTTCCAACAGCTTATATTAGTGAATGTTTGATAACCTTTCATGCAGGCAAAATAATAGAATTAAAAAATAGCAATTTGCTGTACTGGAATCAGTTTTTGTCAGGTAATAAAATTCATTCTGCTGACTCCTTGATAACCAGATACAGTACATACAATTGTAATTGGCTTGATATTTAAACATGTAAAGATTACATACAAAATAAAATTAGATTAACTTTAGACACACTGAATAATCCCACTCCTAGAATCTTAGAACTCATATCAGCTATTAAAAATGGCTCTTTTAGGAGTAAATCAGTTATATCTAAGATATACAAAATTATTAAAAGTGATTTTTGTTGTCTAGATTTATCCTTCTGGAATTACTCAACTGAAATAAACAAAGAGGAATTTATTATAAAGAATAAGAAACTATGCCTGAAATCAATAGGAAAGTCAACATCTTCTCCATACAAGAGAATTTACACATGGACATTTTTATGTAGAAGTTTCTTGACTCCAGATAAGGTTGCCTTAATCTACAAAAAAGATAATATAAAATGTTGGAGATGTGAAACAACAGTTAATGCTGATTGGTTACATATAATTATTAATTGCAAAGTGGTAACATAGTTTTGGTCAGATTTTAGATAGTTTTGTAAAGCTTGGTGGAATGATAATTGTATTATGACTGATTTTCATATTATTTAATTATTTAAAGTGCCTATTCTGGAAGTTATACCATCACACCAAATACCTCTTATTTAATGTATGATATCTATAGAAAGAAAGTTATTATGAAAAACTGGAAACAAATTTTAATAGAGAATTTATTCATATTGCAAAATCAGTTTGTAAAACTGAAATCTCTACTATAAAAAGCAAGAACTAGCAATACAACTCATCAGCTAAATGCATGGGAGAACTTATATACATTTTGGAGAAATATCAATTGTGTTTATTTGTTTACTTTGTCATGGACATTGTATATATATTTTTTCTTTTGAATTGTATTTGTAAATAGTTTTGTTTGACAATTTGAAAAAAAATAATTGTTTTTTTTTTTTGAGTAAAAAAGAGTTAGTGAATGCACAAATTACTGGTGTTTAACCAGGAAACATACAATGTTGTTGAACAGACTATAAGGATGTAGCCAAGAATACACCAACTACATCATTGTGTAAATGTTTTATGCCTCTGTGTTAATTTCTTATCACCCAGTTTCTCAATCACAATTTCCTAGCTTATCCACAGATGTTATCCATTTTGGGTACTTGGACAAGCTGCATTACCCAATAACTGCCAGTGTAGGTGCTTTACCACAACACTCCTGATATCTAAATATACTTGTCTCCAAGGTACCTTTACATTTGCTCTGAGATAGTCTGACGTTAGAGTAAGTATGATGAAAGAACAGCAGTATGAGGGCAGAGTCTTTAAAAACAAAACTTGTTTGTCAGTGATGCAACAGGTAGCACACTTGCCTTTGATACAGAAGACTATGGGTTCTATTCCCAAACCAAATGAATGGATTAGAGACATTGCAGTGCAGCATAAGGGGGTGCTATATTCCTGACTGTGATTGTTCTTCGGATAAGATGAAACCAATGTTCCATCTGCTTGAGTTGGTCATAGCTCAGATGAATGTAAATTATACCATGACCCCCCCCCCAAAAAACGTGCACGCTGATTGGCCAGCGTGCACATTGTAAATCGAGTTATACTAATGGAAAAAGGTCCGGTCGCCCGGACTTTTTTCCATTAGTATAACTCTACTTTTAAAACACTGTCTTGCTATGTTAAATGGGTTTAACATAGCGAGACAGCTTTAAAATAAGCAACGGAGATCTCCGTTGCTTATTTTAGCTGTCTCATATGCTAAACCCATTTAACATAGCGAGACAGGTTTTAAAAAAGCAACGGAGAAAGCAAAATCTCCGTTGCTTTTTTTCGCTATGTTAAATGGGTTTAACATGGCGAGACAGTTAAAATAAGCAACGGACATCTCCGATGCTTATTTTAAAACTGTCTCGCTATGTTAAACCCATTTAACATAGCTTAAAACAGTAAAAAACAACGGAGATCTTGCTTTCTCCGTTGCTTTTGCTCACAGCTCTGATGTACTGCGCGGCGCTCAGTACATCAGAACTGCCGCGATGCCAGACATCTGCGGAAGGGCAGTAAACAGGCATTATACTATAACATTATTTAAGAAAAGTAATAGTTTCTTTTCTTAAATAATGT